>NC_088228.1:33248499-33481650 GCF_036934945.1 Oncorhynchus masou masou
GCTAGATTCGTTAAAATCCACTGTTTCACAAGATGACAGCCTGGTTTGAGGGTTTTCTCGGGAGTCCCTAAAATATTAAACACACTAATTAAAATGTCCTACTCATGTCAAAACTCCCATAAAGCTAGTCAGCTAGCTTGCTAAATTAACTTTATGACAAAAAAAATATGCAAAATCATTTGTCTCTACATTAACTAACATATTCCTCTCAACTGTACATTTTTTGGATGATTCGTCGTGACGTTATAATTACTTACATTTGCTTCAATCCTAGTATTTTTGTCAGCCATCTTTGCTGAAGAAAGTCTCCAGTGTTGGGTCTCAGAACATCATATTCATCATGGGGAGCACTCGATATGATCGCCCAGCATTCGTCCCTTGTGATTTGCATGAAGTTGGTAAATGCTGAAAATGCTTTTTCACTGCCTCCCACTCCGCTCCTCACCTCTTTCCTTACATTGAAAATGAATGGGAAGTAGTGTGTCACCGCGCGATTCCGCCCGCTAATGTACATTGCTTACCAGTTGTACAAGTTTTGTATCATCAATAAAGGAAAAGGTTTATTCCAAATACTTAAAATATAGAGTGGCAAATTCAGGCTGCCTGAGCATAAAATGCTCATGTCCCTGCTGTAATGAAATGACACATACATGGTGTACATTCATGTCAAATGTGGTTGCATCAGCTGCAATGTCATGCACTGCAGAACCAAAGCCAGCTGTGTGTCTGACTGCAGGCTGAGGAGTTCTGTCTCGTGGCCCTGTCGGAGCTTTGTCTGGCCCAGGTGTGTCTCAGCCTGGACTCCTTCTGCAGCATGCAACCAGATGTGTCCCGGAGGCTCAGCTGGGCCCCACCTCTCCCACAGGAAATGGTTGATCAGATACTGCACAAGATGGATGCCCAGGGTGAGTAGGCGGGAGGGAGGGAGGGCACCAGAGAACATTCAACAGACACACACAAATGGAATTAAATAAATGTAATAGTTAACAAACATTCTATGGGTTTAAAAAAGCTCATTTCTATTCAATAGGTTGCTTTTAGGTCATTTTTAGAAATAGGCCTTGCTGCTTAAAGCTAGGTCTGCATCCTGGTCATCGATGTTCTCATATCCACATTTCAGCTTTACCTTACAACGACCGAACGGTCTGCCACTTCCACAGTTGTGAACAACTGTCTGCGCCGAGGGTGTATGCGCTCCAACCCCCTCTTTGAGGAGGCCTTCTGCCTGGTCCTCTGCCCTCACCGGCTGCAGGAGCTGGATGCTTCCTGGGTCCCTGGGGGCCTCATTGGTGCCCACATCCTATCAGGCCTAGCCTCCAAACCGGAGTGCAGAGTCAGCCTGCAGAGGCTCACTCTGAGTGGGCACCAGATGGGCTGGGAGTCCCTGTAGGTTTAGGAAGGGGCCCAGGTGGGCTTTAGCTCTCTGCTAGGCCTGAGGACACTAAACCTGGCATACACAGACCTCACAGACCCCTTCCTGAAGGAACTCTGTACTCTCACACAGCTAGAGGGCCTGGACATCTCCAGCACCCTCGTCACAGAGCTGAGTACCCTGCTGTGGTGCCGGGTTACACTGAGATCCCTGACTGCACGAGCTGAGGCAGCTGGACATTTCCCTTGCCAGGGTGATCTCCATCCTCAACCAGCTCCACGCCCTCAGACACCTGGATCTCTCTGTGATGACTGCTTTGCCTCTGGAATGTCCACCGCAGAGGATGACTAAGAAAGGGAGGGGGATGAGGCGGTTAGGCTGCTTCTGGAGGGAGTTCTGGGGTTCTCCCACTGCTTGTGTCTCTGGATGTTTCTGGAAGGAAGAGGGTGACTGAAGGGGCGGCCAAGGCCTTCGAGGAGGGGAGGAGTGGGCTGGTGTTTTTGGGGCTGCTGGCTACTGTGACGCTCGGTCTGGGAAGGACAACTTAAAAGTGAGGTGACTTATTGTATATTACAAAACATTGTCTCAGGCTTTATGCTGTCATTGATTGCCTTGGTGGACCTGTGAAGATGTAAAGCAGTAGCTCCACCTGGTTTCAGCCATATTGCTTACACCAATGACCTATCCAGTCCTATCAGATCTGTTCAGAGGAGTGAGTGAGGGATAATGTTCTTGTGTTTGTGTTCCAGGTAACCAGTGAGGCCAATGAGAGGCAGATATGTGAGTTTCTGAGGAAGTACAAAGAGAGGTACAGAGAGAGGTACAGAGAGAGAGAGAGAGAGAGAGAGAGAGAGAGAGAGAAAGAGTTTCATGGTCAGAGTTTCAAGGCAGAGTTCATCTCAGCCTATGCCTCCCTCCAGTCCCTCGACTTCTTGGCACTGACGGAAACATGGATCACCACAGATAACACTGCTACTCCTACTGCTCTCTCTTCGTCCGCCCACGTGTTCTCGCACACCCCGAGAGCTTCTGGTCAGCGGGGTGGTGGCACCGGGATCCTCATCTCTCCCAAGTGGTCATTCTCTCTTTCTCCCCTTACCCATCTGTCTATCGCCTCCTTTGAATTCCATGCTGTCACAGTTACCAGCCCTTTCAAGCTTAACATCCTTATCATTTATCGCCCTCCAGGTTCCTCGGAGAGTTCATCAATGAGCTTGATGCCTTGATAAGCTCCTTTCCTGAGGACGGCTCACCTCTCACAGTCCTGGGCGACTTTAACCTCCCCACGTCTACCTTTGACTCATTCCTCTCTGCCTCCTTCTTTCCACTCCTCTCCTCTTTTGACCTCACCCTCTCACCTTCCCCCTACTCACAAGGCAGGCAATACGCTCGACCTCATCTTTACTAGATGCTGTTCTTCCACTAACCTCATTGCAACTCCCCTCCAAGTCTCCGACCACTACCTTGTATCCTTTTTCCCTCTCTCTCATCCAACACTTCCCACACTGCCCCTACTGGATGGTATCGCGCCGTCCCAACCTTCGCTCTCTCTCCCCCGCTACTCTCTCCTCTTCCATCCTATCATCTCTTCCCTCTGCTCATACCTTCTCCAACCTATCTCCTGATTCTGCCTCCTCAACCCTCCTCTCTTCCCTTTCTGCATCCTTTGACTCTCTATGTCCCCTATCCTCCAGGCCGGCTCGGTCCTCCCCTCCCGCTCCGTGGCTCGACGACTCATTGCGAGCTCACAGAACAGAGCTCCGGGCAGCCGAAATGGAGGAAAACTCGCCTCCCTGCGGACCTGGCATCCTTTCACTCCCTCCTCTCTACATTTTCCTCCTCTGTCTCTGCTGCTAAAGCCACTTTCTACCACTCTAAATTCCAAGCATCTGCCTCTAACCCTAGGAAGCTCTTTGCCACCTTCTCCTCCCTCCTGAATCCTCCTCCCCCTCCCCCCTCCTCCCTCTCTGCAGATGACTTCGTCAACCATTTTGAAAAGAAGGTCAACGACATCCGATCCTCGTTTGCTAAGTCAAACGACACCGCTGGTTCTGCTCACACTGCCCTACCCTGTGCTCTGACCTCTTTCTCCCCTCTCTCTCCAGATGAAATCTCGCTTCTTGTGACGGCCGGCCGCCCAACAACCTGCCCGCTTGACCCTATCCCCTCCTCTCTTCTCCAGACCATTTCCGGAGACCTTCTCCCTTACCTCACCTCGCTCATCAACTCACCCCTGACCGCTGGCTACGTCCCTTCCGTCTTCAAGAGAGCGAGAGTCGCACCCCTTCTGAAAAAACCTACACTCGACCCCTCCGATGTCAACAACTACAGACCAGTATCCCTTCTTTCTTTTCTCTCCAAAACTCTTGAACGTGCCGTCCTTGGCCAGCTCTCCCGCTATCTCTCTCAGAATGACCTTCTTGATCCAAATCAGTCAGGTTTCAAGACTAGTCATTCAACTGAGACTGCTCTTCTCTGTATCACGGAGGTGCTCCGCACTGCTAAAGCTAACTCTCTCTCCTCTGCTCTCATCCTTCTAGACCTATCGGCTGCCTTCGATACTGTGAACCATCAGATCCTCCTCTCCACCCTCTCCGAGTTGGGCATCTCAGGCGCGGCCCACGCTTGGATTGCGTCCTACCTGACAGGTCGCTCCTACAGGTGGCGTGGCGAGAATCTGTCTCCTCACCACGCGCTCTCACCACTGGTGTCCCCGAGGGCTCTGTTCTAGGCCCTCTCCTATTCTCGCTATACACCAAGTCACTTGGCTCTGTCATAACCTCACATGGTCTCTCCTATCATTGCTATGCAGACGACACACAATTAATCTTCTCCTTTCCCCTTCTGATGACCAGGTGGCGAATCGCATCTCTGCATGTCTGGCAGACATATCAGTGTGGATGACGGATCACCACCTCAAGCTGAACCTCGGCAAGACGGAGCTGCTCTTCCTCCCGGGGAAGGACTGCCCCTTCCATGATCTCGCCATCACGGTTGACAACTCCATTGTGTCCTCCTCCCAGAGCGCTAAGAACCTTGGCGTGATCCTGGACAACACCCTGTCGTTCTCAACCAACATCATGGCGGTGGCCCGTTCCTGTAGGTTCATGCTCTACAACATCCGCAGAGTACGACCCTGCCTCACACAGGAAGCGGCGCAGGTCCTAATCCAGGCACTTGTCATCTCCCGTCTGGATTACTGCAACTCGCTGTTGGCTGGGCTCCCTGCCTGTGCCATTAAACCCCTACAACTCATCCAGAACGCCGCAGCCCGTCTGGTGTTCAACCTTCCCAAGTTCTCTCACGTCACCCCGCTCCTCCGCTCTCTCCACTGGCTTCCAGTTGAAGCTCGCATCCGCTACAAGACCATGGTGCTTGCCTACGGAGCTGTGAGGGGGAACGGCACCGCAGTACCTCCAGGCTCTGATCAGGCCCTACACCCAAACAAGGGCACTGCGTTCATCCACCTCTGGCCTGCTCGCCTCCCTACCACTGAGGAAGTACAGTTCCCGCTCAGCCGAGTCAAAACTGTTCGCTGCTCTGGCCCCCCAATGGTGGAACAAACTCCCTCACGACGCCAGGACAGCAGAGTCAATCACCACCTTCCGGAGACACCTGAAACCCCACCTCTTCAAGGAATACCTAGGATAGGATAAGTAATCCTTCTCACCCCCCTTAAATGATTTAGATGCACTATTGTAAAGTGGCTGTTCCACTGGATGTCAGAAGGTGAATTCACCAATTTGTAAGTTGCTCTGGATAAGAGCGTCTGCTAAATGACTTAAATGTAAATGTAATGGTCCATATCTACCAGAACAGACATCCTCAAGAAAGTGGTCGGAATATGGCTGCATCTGAATTGGCTCCATAAATTTGTAGCAATGAGCTTGCGAAAAAAATATCTAAAGTGAGCAATTAGGGGATCATGTAAACTAAGTGCTGCGTAAAGTTTCATAGACCAAATTAGTAGCTGTTAGGTTGTTGACGGTAGAATGGTTCCTACACTTGATTTGACCTCTGGTTTTCATAACGTCAGTTCAAACATCATTGTTACATTGATAAGAGCACAGCTTTAGAGCTAGTAGGATTTTGCCTTTGATTAGCTTTATTCAATTTCTTTTTATCCCCCCAAAAAACTCCCTTGTCCTTGAAATCCCTGAGCGCTTTCCTACCTCTCTGGCAACTGAGTTAGGAAGGACGCCTGTATCTTTGTAGTGAATGGGTGTGTTGATACACCATCCAAAGTGTAATTAATAACTTCACCATGCTCAAAGGGATATTCAATGTCTACTTTTTTTTTTTTTTACCGGTCTACCAACAGATGCCCTTCTTTGCGACCTCCCTGGTCTTTGTGGTTGAATCTGTTCACTACTCGACTGAGGGACCTTACAGATACATGTACAGTGCCTTGCAAAAGTATTCGGCCCCCTTGAACTTTGCGACCTTTTGCCACATTTCAGGCTTCAAACATAAAGATATAAAACTATTTTTTTGTGAAGAATCAACAACAAGTGGGACACAATCATGAAGTGGAACGACATTTATTGGATATTTCAAACTTTTTTAACAAATCAAAAACTGAAAAATTGGCCGTGCAAAATTATTCAGCCCCCTTAAGTTAATACTTTGTAGCGCCACCTTTTGCTACGATTACAACTGTAAGTCGCTTGGGGTATGTCTCTATCAGTTTTGCACATCGAGAGACTGAAATTTTTTCCCATTCCTCCTTGCAAAAAAGCTCGAGCTCAGTGAGGTTGGATGGAGAGCATTTGTGAACAGCAGTTTTCAGTTCTTTCCACAGATTCTCGATTGGATTCAGGTCTGGACTTTGACTTGGCCATTCTAACACCTGGATATGTTTATTTTTGAACCATTCCATTGTAGATTTTGCTTTATGTTTTGGATCATTGTCTTGTTGGAAGACAAATCTCCGTCCCAGTCTCAGGTCTTTTGCAGACTCCATCAGGTTTTCTTCCAGAATGGTCCTGTATTTGGCTCCATCCATCTTCCCATCAATTTTAACCATCTTCCCTGTCCCTGCTGAAGAAAAACAGGCCCAAACCATGATGCTGCCACCACCATGTTTGACAGTGGGGATGGTGTGTTCAGTTTGATGAGCTGTGTTGCTTTTACGCCAAACATAACGTTTTGCATTGTTGCCAAAAAGTTCAATTTTGGTTTCATCTGACCAGAGCACCTTCTTCCACATGTTTGGTGTGTCTCCCAGGTGGCTTGTGGCAAACTTTAAACTACACTTTTTATGAATATCTTTAAGAAATGGCTTTCTTCTTGCCACTCTTCCATAAAGGCCAGATTTGTGCAATATACGACTGATTGTTGTCCTATGGACAGAGTCTCCCACCTCAGCTGTAGATCTCTGCAGTTCATCCAGAGTGATCATGGGCCTCTTGGCTGCATCTCTGATCAGTCTTCTCCTTGTATGAGCTGAAAGTTTAGAGGGACGGCCAGGTCTTGATAGATTTGCAGTGGTCTGATACTCCTTCCATTTCAATATTATCGCTTGCACAGTGCTCCTTGGGATGTTTAAATCTTGGGAAATCTTTTTGTATCCAAATCCGGCTTTAAACTTCTTCACGACAGTATCTCGGACCTGCCTGGTGTGTTCCATGTTCTTCATGATGCTCTCTGCGCTTTTAACGGACCTCTGAGACTATCACAGTGCAGGTGCATTTATAGGGAGACTTGATTACACACAGGTGGATTGTATTTATCATCATTAGTCATTTAGGTCAACATTGGATCATTCAGAGATCCTCACTGAACTTCTGGAGAGAGTTTGCTGCACTGAAAGTAAAGGGGCTGAATAATTTTGCACGGCAAATTTTTCAGTTTTTGATTTGTTAAAAAAGTTTGAAATATCCAATAAATGTCGTTCCACTTCATGATTGTGTCCCACTTGTTGTTGATTCTTCACAAAAAAAATACAGTTTTATATCTTTATGTTTGAAGCCTGAAATGTGGCAAAAGGTCGCAAAGTTCAAGGGGACCGAATACTTTCGCAAGGCACTGTATGTGTGGGGTACTAAAATAAAAAAAATCATGTTAAACACTATTATTGCAGACGTTGTCCCTCTAATCACTCTGACATCAATGCAAATGTAATCGAAAATCTAATCAAACACTTCATGAAAGCCCATGAGCTCATGTTGCACAACAGTTCTATAGGCTATGCAATTGCGCGAGAAAACAGAGTGATGGCATCGACTAAAAAGAGGATGATCCCATCAGCTTTCTAAAGGCTAGGCCTACAATATTTATTTCTCAACATTCCTAATATTGAGCACATTGCTTATATTTACAACAAGAGTACAGCCTATCTGGCTGGCATGAAAATGAACCATGCAAAAGCGTCCTCCATTCGCTATTTAAGTGCATAGATTACATGTATTTCTTTCCCGCTGCCCCATTTTCGACACAGGTGCATGATAATGGTCCATTCTAAATCAAAACACATTTCACACATGTATTATTTAGTATATGTAAAGACAAGATTAAATCAAGAATAGTCTGATGGGTGACAATATTACCCTATCACTTGCTACTTTTCCCGAATCATAGTCGCACACCTCATGTAGCCTACCCCATAGGCCAGGCTATAGTGTTTATAGTGTTGATAAAATTTGTATCACAACTAATGTGGCCAAATAACTTCTCAAAATTAAGCACATTAATCCACTTTACAAGGGGTGTAGAGCCTAACTGGCATACATAAGAAGCGCATGAATTTCATTTCAGTTTGGGGAAGATCATTTTCGCCATACAAATGCACCTAATAAAAGCATTACATGCATAATTGCATTTGCGGTCACTTTTGATAATTACATTTACATTTAAGTCATTTGGCAGACGCTCTTATCCAGAGCGACTTACAAATTGGTGAATTCACCTTATGACATCCAGTGGAACAGCCACTTTACAATAGTGCATCTAAATCATTTAAGGGGGGGTGAGAAGGATTACTTATCCTATCCTAGGTATTCCTTAAAGAGGTGGGGTTTCAGGTGTCTCCGGAAGGTGGTGATTGACTCCGCTGTCCTGGCGTCGTGAGGGAGTTTGTTCCACCATTGGGGGGCCAGAGCAGCGAACAGTTTTGACTGGGCTGAGCGGGAACTGTACTTCCTCAGTGGTAGGGAGGCGAGCAGGCCAGAGGTGGATGAACGCAGTGCCCTTGTTTGGGTGTAGGGCCTGATCAGAGCCTGGAGGTACTGCGGTGCCGTTCCCCTCACAGCTCCGTAGGCAAGCACCATGGTCTTGTAGCGGATGCGAGCTTCAACTGGAAGCCAGTGGAGAGAGCGGAGGAGCGGGGTGACGTGAGAGAACTTGGGAAGGTTGAACACCAGACGGGCTGCGGCGTTCTGGATGAGTTGTAGGGGTTTAATGGCACAGGCAGGGAGCCCAGCCAACAGCGAGTTGCAGTAATCCAGACGGGAGATGACAAGTGCCTGGATTAGGACCTGCGCCGCTTCCTGTGTGAGGCAGGGTCGTACTCTGCGGATGTTGTAGAGCATGAACCTACAGGAACGGGCCACCGCCTTGATGTTAGTTGAGAACGACATGGTGTTGTCCAGGATCACGCCAAGGTTCTTAGCGCTCTGGGAGGAGGACACAATGGAGTTGTCAACCGTGATGGCGAGATCATGGAACGGGCAGTCCTTCCCCGGGAGGAAGAGCAGCTCCGTCTTGCCGAGGTTCAGCTTGAGGTGGTGATCCGTCATCCACACTGATATGTCTGCCAGACATGCAGAGATGTGATTCGCCACCTGGTAATGGTGTTTTCCGCTAATGGAATATTTGTGCTTATAGCCTTCTACCATGTGTGCATTGCTGTGCTTATAATGTGAAGAAATAGCTTTTATCAACATTTTAAGCTGAACGTTCTGAACTGTTGTGTCAGCCACATTGGTTGTATTAATTTGGGATCTATCGCACCTCACAACTGTCCCAGACAATGTTTGGAATACTTATTTCTCGCACAGAATAGAATAGGTCAATTTTTGTACTATGGGGGATAGTAGATTGACATAGGGTAGTGCTTTTGCTGTTCGTTAGGCCTACTCATCTTTTTGGCTGACAAAGTAAATGTGGACAGTTCTTCCAATATCATCAATATGCTCCTCAGAATTGGATAAGGACGCGCACAGTTCCGTCCCCGATGTGTCTATCTTCACTTGTAGCCTATGAGAAAGACCCAATCGCATGATGGAGAGCCATGTGAGCGAGAGGTGATTCGGAGCACTCAGCACTCAGGAAGAATGGCTCAACAGCCACTAGCCGCAAAAGGCATGGATCTTTTTAGGGTGCATTTACAGTCACACAAGGCGGATGTCACCCTGAAATTCTAGGCATTATCAAGTGCTTGTCCAATTGTGAACGAGAGACTGATGAAGTGTGTTCAGCCTGCGCAAAAAAAACAAAGCAGAGCTCGTGCCTTTCAAGAGACTTTTTCTCAAATCATCATTAGAGTCGCATCATGCAGCAGTACAATGTATTAAAAATTTAAACATATAGTCCAACATTTGTAGAAAAACTAAAGTTACATTGATAACACCTAATTAAGCATATAGGAGTACCTATTTCTTTGTTAACCGCTCAACACAGAATAGCCGTATGTGAGCACTCCTTCAAATTGTTTGGAGAAAATATCCTATTTTATTCAGCTTTGTTCAACTGTATTCTTCATACTATAATATAAAATAATGGCACAGAATTTTAAGCAAATCTCGTCTGCTAAATGAACTAGTGTAGCCCACAGCCATATGACATAGCCAGATCAGGGCCTAACATAAGGACAACTCAGAGTATGCTATTATGTTCTTCTGAAACAGGCAACATCTTCTTCATATCATGTTTCTTTAGACCTGTCTAAAATAAATCATGGCTTTATTGTGAAGGTGTAGGCTATATTACATGGATTTATTAGACTTTTTAAAATGTAGGTCTCTACATTTCTGTTTGAAAATCTGTTCTCTACGAGGAGATCATAGACTGTATGTAATGTTGAGAATCACGCACATGTGCAGAAACTTCAGGACCTTTAGCTGTCAGAAAGAGGGTCCAGAAAAGTCTGATTCGCAGCCACTCCATTTGTTGAAACGGTTTGTCTCTCTGCAGCTGTCCACAGAGCAGACCACACAGCTGGGGGCTGATATCTTATTATGAAGGTAGGATATCCATATCCCTCCATTTTCTTATCACTCTCTCTCTCTCTCTCTCTTCATTCCTCCTTACACTCTACACTCTATTCTTCTGTCCCTCTCTATCACTCCATCCCTAACCTCACCTCTATCTCTCCTCATCTCTCCCTATCACCCTCCTCTCCCTCTCACCTCTCTTCTATCTCCTCTCTCTCTCTCTCTCTCCCCCCACCTCACATCTCCCTCTTCACCCCCCCATCTCATCTCTCTATTCTTCTCTCCCCCTTCACCTCCCTCTCAACCCTATCCTCTCCTCCCTCACCTCACCTCTCTCCCCCCAAACAAAAGCTGCTGGGTATAATGCAGCAGAAGGCAATGGCAGGAATAGTAAACTTCACTCTGAAGTTTGCTCTGAGTACTCTGTGGAACCTGACTCATGAGACACCCACACCCACATGAGCTCTGGTGGACATTCCTGCAGTCAGCATACCAATTCCATGCTCCCTCAAAATTTGAGCTATCTGTGGCATTGTATTGTGTTAGAAAACTGCACATTTTAGAGTGACCTTTTATTGTCCCCAGCACAAGGTACACCTGTGTAATGGTCATGCTGTTTAATCAGCTTCTTGATATGCCACACCTATCAGGTGAATGCATTGTCTTGGCAAAGGAGAAATGCTCACTAACAGGGATGTAAACAAATGTGTTTTTATTTCAGCTCATTAAACATGAGACAAACACTTTTACATGTTGCGTTTATATTTTTGTTCAGTGTAGTTGAACCATTCAATGAATATTCTATACAGCGGAAACTTCTAAGTCTTCTGCTGGGTTTTTCTGTTTCAACATGTTGTAGATGTGAGTGTGTGCTTTGTTTGAGCCAGTAAATATAAACCTGGGCAATATTCAATTGAACATGTGTACACAACCACAACCACAGCCCGCACACGTCTTATTCTGAAAACTGGAAACATTTATCGATTGATGATGCATGGTGTTCTGTGGTCTGAGGAGGCGTTCTCTTACTAGTTAATTGTGTGTATATTATTGAGGTGTTTTATGTTTTGTAAATCAATGGTGATTCTATTTGACCTCATGTGTGCAGTACTGCCGTATACTCCAGGAGGAGGGGGCAGTGGACCTCCTGAAGACCTTGACCTCTGACCTTGACACCCACAGCGACGTCAGAGGGATGGCAGAGAGCATCCTGGGTAAGTTGGAGCGCCAACAGACCACAAGCGACCCATAAAAACACACTCAGAACAGGGGATCATGGGAGGTCATGATGGATCTGTGACCCTTGACTCCTTAGTCACAGTTGGGAGGAGGATTATACAAAAATTAAATAAATGTTGTATTAGGAAACGATGTGTTTAAATATAAAGAGGATTTTCATTTATATTAGTTTTGTTGGTGGGACTTAAAGTTAATAAATAAATACATATTTCAAAATATATTTAATTATTGCACAGAAATAAAATAAAAATCATGTCAGACTCATCAATACCTAGCTGTAGAAATCACACAGGGCACAGACGTCAATTCAATGTCTATTCCACGTTGGTTCAACGTAATTTCATTGAAATGACATGGAAACAAAATTGATTCAACCAGTATGTGCCCAGTGGGATTCCGGAAATAAGTGACCTAGATAACTGCATCGTTGCTGCTGTTAAAAAGAAAAGCAGATATAGTTTTAGCTGAGGCAATGAAAACAATTTTCAAAGAGACTAGGATAATGAGCATTCCTAATTCAAAAGGAATGCAACAACAAACATTCTACTGTGTGTTTGGGGATTAAATCCAAACATCATCACCAGAGGGCTCTGAGGTGCTGCATCTATACCAGTCTCCACTCAGAATTGTATTTATTTAACCTTTATTTAAGTAGGCAAGTCAGTTAAGAACAAATTTGTATTTACAATGACAGCCTACCCCAGATGACGCTGGGCCAATTTTGCACCACCCTATGGGACTCCCAATTACAGCCGGTTGTGATACAGCCTTGAATCGAACCAGGGTCTGTAGTGACACGTCTAGCACTGAAATGCAGTGCCTTAGATCACTGCCCCACTCAGGAGCCTTACTTGTCATTTGTTATGTGGAACTTTGACAAGCTAAGCAGGTAATTTTTTATATCCCAGTTCATACTTGCATTATATATAAGCTAAATTACTTTCTTACCTCATTAAGCCACAAAATCCTTACCTTGAATATATTAATGTACTGTCCCACATACACACTCTTTCTTCAATTAGGAAAGGCATCTAATCTACGTTGTAAATGTATTCCGGCTTTACATAGCCCAACCTGCAAGAGAGACTACCGTTTATTCCAAGATGGTCTATTAATAATTCCTTGAGTAAGAAGTAGATTAAAATAGATCACATTAATATTGGAGAAGTCTCGCTGGGTTCAGAACTAAAAGTTTAAATTCCCTTGATGCCGGTTAGTGGAAAAAAAGGATTGGAATATACAGTACCTTGAAATGTGACCTTCTGGAGTAGTGTAGTATAGAATTAACGTGCCAAGAGGTCATCGGGGACCTTGGTGTGACAGTCTTGTGGGGTCAAAGGTCATGTTCCCAGGGAGGGAGGGAGAAAAACAGAAGGGCGGTAAAAGAGGAGGACAGTAAGTGAGGGAACTTACTGATAGATGTGGGAGCAAGATACACAAGGACATATGGTGAGAGAGCAAGAGAGAGAGACATAAAAAGAAAGGAGGGAAAGTGACAGGTGAAAAAGCGGTGTCGGTGGCCACGAGCCAGAAAAATCACAAAAAGAGAAAGGAATAAAAAGAGAGAGAACGATAAAGGAGAGAGACAGATTGGAGATAAACTGGGACAGACAGAACAGACAAAGTGCGGTAAAAGAATTGAAAGACTACGCCAGTATGTCTCAGGCCCTCGACCAGCCATAGCACACAGAAATACCACAGAGCAATTTGCAGATTGCCTGTCTGTTCGAGGCTGCAATATCAATGTGCTGCTCGCTCCTCTGTGGGAGCTTAGCATCTCGTTATCTCACTCTCGCAGACAAGACTATTGGATTAACATAATTGTGGATCAGTCTGGACACCCAGAATACTCTATCCAATATTCCATAATACATTGACAGAGAGGGATAGAGAGTGTGTATATGTGTGTTTGTGTGCATGCGTATGTGTATGTGTATACCCTGGGTCAAAGATGTGTGTAAGTTATTTAGGTGTGAATGAAGCCAGTGTCCCTCTACAGAGGACAGTCAGAGAGACAGATACAGTGTGAGTAACAGAAAGAAGACAGAGGACACACAAGACAAAGCAGGACGTCTTTCCGGGCTGTTCTGTGATGCACAAAGGACACAACAACTCCTCTCGGATCCAATGACCTTTTATTGCTTTGGAAGGGTACAGAGTTGGCAAGCCCTCTCAGGCTGTTGTGCAGTTAAACCACACAGAGGAGCCAACCGCTGCTCTGCCAAGTACAGGCAGGGGCTGATGGTCCACCCTACAACACCAATCAATCAATCAATCAATCATACTGTACATCAGTCATTCATTTAATTTGATTCATCAACCTGTGCTTCTCAGATTCCCATTGTTTTGTGCTGTCAGAATAAATAGGTTAGTTAGCAACGACAAAAACAACTTCAGAAAGGTACAAAACAGGTACAGAACGCTCAATTACATACCGTCGTATATGTTTACAATTGTAAAAATAAAAAATAAACACTAGAGATGTTCACTTAATATAAGCTACAGTAGTTTTCTTATGTCTAGACCCCAGTTTATGGTAAATCTATAGTAAAATGTGACTTAATTTTATCCAAGGACTTGGTACAATGAAATGGTTGTATAGTAAGTATACTTAAATACTTAGTTGGGTAGTCTCTATGGGTGTCTGTGTGTGTGTGTTGGGTGGTGGTTGTGGTGGTAAGGCAGTGTAAAGGTGACTCTTGGACCTTGCTGGCCCCATATAAGAACACAGGCACGTGGGTCATACCGCCTGTCATACCGTCGCAGCCCATGTGACTAGCTAGCTCAGAGAGACAGCTGTGACTGTGTCTAACTAACCCAGGTCAGCCTGCTTCTTCCTGGATCACATGCTGCCCAACTCCTCACCCACCCAATCAATGAAGCCACAACCACGACCCATGTTTTAAGTGAGAGCAATATTCAGAGCCAACATAAACTTACCTCGAAGCTATCTTGGAAGAGTCACAAATACCCTGTCCAATGAATGGTAAAGATAGTATGTAGCTGGATTGGGGTCGGAGAGTGTGTGTGTGTGTGTGTGTTTGCGTGCGTGTTGGAGGGAAAGTGGTTAAAAAGGGAGCGGGGTCGTTGAGTGGTTCATTAAGACAGGGACAGACAAGTGGTCATTCCTTGACATTCCTGCTGGGTCGCCGTGGAGACATGAGTTAGGGTTAGAGAAAGGTATCCTGTTGCAGCACCCTTCCCTACCCTTCCCCTCTCCAGAGCACCTCGTGCCTGCGCGCCCTATTGCCTAACCAGATACCTTACCAGAATGTGATGTACTCATACTGTGGTGAGTATCTGGGATATACTGACTGGTATGTGGTTTAAAGGTCATACACAGACCTTAGACTGAACATGCATAGTGACTGCATATCATATACACTGTACTGTAGGGACCATGCAGATAGGTACTGTAGTCACATACTATGGCTGTTGTACGACATGCAAGTATAATAGCAACCAGCAACCTGTGGTTGAACATGTGCATTGAGACATCCAAGCTAGCAGGGTACAGTATGTATTGTATGTACATGAGAAACCTCTAACCTAGACAGGCTGACACTATTCTTCAGTCTGTTGGCACACAGACCATGTGTGGGTGATAATGAAATGAAGGCCAGGCGCCACAGGCTAAAATGTCATTTTTTGGTATTGGCCCTTTAATATTTTCAAAAAGTATCATATATTACCGTCATCAAAATGTCACGAATTGTAACCGTTTTAAATGGATATACATCCATCATTTCAAAGCTCACTACATTGAATCACACATTAAATGCCCATTTTATAGAGAATGTTACAAACTGGACTATATTGGGACATTGACACATTTTGTGTTGTTTTGGCTCTGTACTCCAGCACTTTGGATTTGAAATGATACAATGAATACGAGGCTAGCGTATTTTCAGACCCTCAGGCAGAAATATGCATCCTGTAGCTCCAACTCCAAAAAGTTCTGGGACACTGTGAAGTCCATGGAGAACAAGAGCACCTCCTCCCAGCTGCCCACTGCAATGAGGCTAGGTAACACGGTCACCACCGATAAATCCATGATTATCGAAAACTTCAACAAGCATTTCTCAACGGCTGGCCATGCCTTCCGCCTGGCTACTCTAAACTCGGCAAACAGCTCCGTCTCCCCCGCAGCTACTCGCCCAAGCCTCTCCAGGTTCTCCTTTACCCAAATCCAGATAGCAGATGTTCTGAAAGAGCTGCAAAACCTGGACCCGTACAAATCAGCTGGGCTTGACAATCTGGACCCTCTATTTCTGAAACTATCCGCCGCCATTGTCGCAACCCCTATTACCAGCCTGTTCAACCTCTCTTTCATATCGTCTGAGATCCCCAAGGATTGGAAAGCTGCCGCAGTCATCCCCCTCTTCAAAGGGGGAGACAACCTGGACCCAAACTGTTACAGACCAATATCCATCCTGCCCTGCCTATCTAAGGTCTTCGAAAGCCAAGTCAACAAACAGGTCACTGACCATCTCGAATCCCACCGTACCTTCTCCGCTGTGCAATCTAGTTTCCGAGCCGGTCACGGGTGCACCTCAGCCACGCTCAAGGTACTAAACGATATCATAACCGCCATCGATAAAAGACAGTACTGTGCAGACATCTTCATCGACCTTCCCAAGGCTTTCGACTCCGTCAATCACCATATTCTTATCGGCAGACTCAGTAGCCTCGGTTTTTCTGATGACTGCCATGCCTGGTTCACCAACTCCTTTGCAGACAGAGTTCAGTGTGTCAAATAGGAGGGCATGCTGTCCGGTCCTCTGGCAGTCTATGGGGGTGCCACAGGGTTCAATTCTCGGGCCGACTCTTTTCTCTGTATATATCAATGATGTTGCTCTTGCTGCGGGCGATTCCCTGATCCACCTCTACGCAGACGACACCATTCTATATACTTCCGGCCCGTCCTTGGACACTGTGCTATCTAACCTCCAAACGAGCTTCAATGCCATACAACACTCCTTCCCCGGCCTCCAACTACTCTTAAACGCTAGTAAAACCAAATGCATGCTTTTCAACCGTTCGCTGCCTGCACCCGCACGCCTGACTAGCATCACCACCCTGGATGGTTCCGACCTTGAATATGTGGACATCTATAAGTACCTAGGTGTCTGGCTAGACTGTAAACTCTCCTTCCAAACTCATATCAAACATCTCCAATCGAAAATCAAATCTAGAGTCGGCTTTCTATTCCGCAACAAAGCCTCCTTCACTCACGCCGCCAAATTTACCCTAGTAAAACTGACTATCCTACCGATCCTCGAATTCGGCGATGTCATCTACAAAATAGCTTCCAACACTCTACTCAGCAAACTGGATGCAGTTTATCACAGTGCCATCCATTTTGTCACTAAAGCACCTTATACCACCCACCACTGCGACCTGTATGCTCTTGTCGGCTGGCCCTCGCTACATATTTTTTGCCAGACCCACTGGCTCCAGGTCATCTACAAGTCCATGCTAGGTAAAGCTCCTCCTTATCTCAGTTCACTGGTCACGATGGCAACACCCACCTGTAGCACGCGCTCCAGCAGGTGTATCTCACTGATCATCCCTAAAGCCAACACCTCATTTGGCCGCCTTTCATTCCAGTTCTCTGCTGCCTGTGACTGGAACGAATTGCAAAAATCGCTGAAGTTGGAGACTTTTATCTCCCTCACCAACTTCAAACATGTGCTATCTAAGCAGCTAACTGATCGCTGCAGCTGTACATAGTCTATCGGTAAATAGCCCACCCATTTTTACCTCCCTCATCCCCATACTGTTTTTATTTATTTACTTTTCTGCTCTTTTGCACACCAATATCTCTACCTGTACATGACCATCTGATCATTTATCAGTCCAGTGTTAATCTGCAAAATTGTAATTATTCGCCTACCTCCTCATGCCTTTTGCACACAATGTATATACACTCTCTTTTTTTTCTACTGTGTTATTGACTTGTTAATTGTTTACTCCATGTGTAACTCTGTGTTGTCTGTTCACACTGCTATGCTTTATCTTGGCCAGGTCGCAGTTGCAAATGAGAACTTGTTCTCAACTAGCCTACCTGGTTAAATAAAGGTGAAAAAAAATGACAGGTAGCCTAGTGGTTAGAGAGTTGGACTTGCAAGGTAGCAAGATCGAATCCCCAAGCTGACAAGTTAAAAATCTATCGATCTGCCCCTGAACAACTCAGTTAACCCACTGTTCCTAGGCAATCATTGAAAGTAAGAATTTGATCTTAACTGACTTGCCTAGTTAAATAAAGGTAAAAAAAAATCAATATCAGGTGATCTGTTTTGAAATTACAGCCTTTTTTGTATATAGTCCCCCAATTTGAAGGGACAAAAAGTATTGGGATGAGTTCACTTATATGTGTATTAAAGTTGTCAAAAGTGTAGTATTTGGTCACATATTCCTAGCACGCAATGATTACGTCAAGCATGTGACTGGATGTATCTGCTGTTTGTTTTGGTTGTGTTTCAGATCATTTTCTGCCCAATAGAAAATAATGGTAAATAACAAATTATGTCAGATTTTTATATATATATATAAATAAAGGTATTCAATTTGTGTCCACATTCAACTGGTAAAAGTTGATTGTGATATGATTAAGGGGGAAAAATACACTTATTGGGGTGTGGTGCCTGGCCTTAGACGTAAAGCATAAAGCTCGGCAGACAATGTCTCTGTGTCACCCCCCCCTCAAAAGAAACACACAAACACGCACAAACAAGCACGCTTGCGCATACATTCATGAGTATCGTATTTGAGGGGTACAGCAGTACTATGTTCATTCCGCCAACATACACTACATGGCCAAAAGAATGTGCTCGTCAAACATCTCATTCCAAAAGCATGGGCATTAATATGGAGTTGGTTCCCCCTTGGCTGGGATGGCTTTCCACTAGGTGTTGGAACATTGCAGTGGAGACTAGCTTCCATTCAGCCACAAGAGCATTAGTGAGGTCGGGTTCTGATGTTGGGCCATTAAAACTGGCTCGCAGTCGGCATTCCAATTCATCCCAAAGGTGTTGATGGGGGTTGAGGTCAGGGCTCTGTGCAGGTCAATCAAGTTCTTCCACACCGATCAAGAAACCTTTTCTGTATGGACCTCGATTTGTGCATGGGGGCATTGTCATGCTGAAACAGGAAAGGACCTTCCCCAAACTGTTGCCACAAAGTTGTAAGCACAGAATCGGCCAGAATGTCATTGTATGGTGTCGTGTTAACATTTCCCTTCACTGGAACTAAGGGGCCTCGCCCGAACCATGGAAAACAGCCCCAGATTATTATTTCTCCTCCACCAAACCTTACGGTTGGCACGATGCATTCGGGCAGGTAACGTTCCCCTGGCATCCACCAAACCCAGATTTGTCTGTCAGACTGCAGATGGTGAAGCGTGATTCATCACTCCAGAGAAGGCATTTCCACTGCTCCAGAGTCCAATGGTGGCGAAGTTCACATCACTAAGATCACCATGCACAACGATTGGCACTGCGCTTGTTTGCGGCTTTTCGGCCATGGAAACATTTACATTACATTCCATTTCATGAAGCTCCCAACGAACAGTTCTTGTGCTGACATTGCTTCCAGAGGCACTTTGGAACTCGGTAGTGAGTGCTGCAACCGAGGACAGACGATTTTTACGTTCTATACGTTTCAGGACTTGGCGGTCCCGTTCTGTAAGCTGGCGTGCCACTTCAAGCTGAGCCGTTGTTGCTCCTAGACGTTTCCACTTCACAATAACAGCACTTACAGTTGACCGGGGCAGCTCGAGCAGGACAAACATTTGACAAACTGACTTGTTGGAAAGGTGGCATCCTATGATGGTGCCACGTTGAAAGTCACTGAGCTCTTCAGCATGGGACATTCTACTGCCAATGCTTGTCGATGGAGATTGCATGGCTGTGTGCTCGATTGTATACACCTGTCAGCAATGGGTGTGGCTGATCTAGCCGAATCCACTCATTTGAAGGGGTGTCCACATACTTTTGGCCAGTGTATCTCCTGGTTCAGACTTGCCTGGTGTTGACTAGAAACAGAGTGTCCTAGTGTCACTATAAAAGTCATTTAACTGTAATAACAGATCTGCTTTGATCAGGACACCAGCCCAACACTCGCTACCTCTCCTATTCCCAGAGAACATGCTCCCAGTCGGTTAGATACATCAGAACAGAAGTTATGACATAAACACTGGCTGTACATTAATGTAGTGCATTAACCTTGGGGGCACCTTGGACACTAGTCTATCTCTGTAACACCTCCTAGTGTGTGTGTGTGGTAGGGGTGACAAACTGACTTAGGTGCACCAAGTTTGTCTCATATTGGCTTCTCTGTCAGTCATATAACTTTATTCCCTCTCACACCACCTCTCCAGCTGATCAATCCTTTGTGTAGTGGATATGTCCTCTGACAGCCCCTCAGAGCCAATGTAATCCAGCCGCAGCCTTTCCTTAGGGCAGCTGTTGTTGTTGGGGTGAAGAGGGAGACTCACCTACGTTTATAACAGTCAAGAGTAAGGATCACCGTCAGAGTGCAGCCGGAAGACCGACAGGACAGATAGGGAGTGCAGTGTGTGTTGATCCATGTGATCTGAATTTAGCTTTAAAAATAAGCCAGTGAATGATAGATGGTCAGTAGTATTCTGAGGGGTACGGATTAGATTAAAGCAACTGTGCCAAAGCAGGCCTAGTACTGTGCTTCATAATAATCATTCTGATTCACAGTAGTGTTTTGTGCTATTGCTGTAGAAATAGTTCCATACTTCAATAAGGCTTTTGGTGCAGTCAGTGCATGTGGAGACAGCTAGGGTGGATGAGACTCTCTGCATTGTACTAACCAGGGACAGCAGGGACACTGGAAATCAATTATCACATTCCGTGTTGACCTGGCCCCACTGAGAGGCCAGCCAGAAAAGCAACAGCATGCTGGGTTAAAGCCAAGTCCATCAGCAGACAGGGCTCTACTTGGGTAATAGTAAAGGGTCAAACTCCCAACACACACACACTCTCACACAGGACCAGAGAGGAACAGGGGCCTCATTTATCAGTTGTGAGTTAATGTCTCACTAAATAAATCAAAAGCATACAACACTGTATTTTTGTGTTCTCGTGAACGAGCGTTTACAACCCTGTCTGGAAAACGCCCTCCATTCACCTTTTATGATAACACAAATGCCTTTGCTGTATGATTTGGAGATGTTGGCCACAATAGTTCCTAAAACTAAGCGCAACAAAAATGTAATCACATTTCTGTAGAGGTGTGGGCAGAATGTATTCATCTTTTGCAGTGACTTTTTCAAACTAACATTGCATGTGCCTATAGCGAGTACCAAACACTGGCCGCCGCGCATTCTGTAAGATTGAATGTCTATTCGAGCAATTTAAAAGCAAATGCTACAGCCCACACTTTTATGCAGAAGACAAATTGTTGTTCAACATTTTGTTAAATCAATACATGATTCTGTTTCTATCTCCTGCCTTGGCAAAGGCTCTGAGATGAAATAGGCTGTGATGTCGCACTCCTGATAAATGGTATTTGTTGTGTTGCGGTCATAAACCAGTCATGACAGAAAAGGAGAGATGTCCTGCAATATGACTATGATTAGGCCTATATAATAAAACCATTAGGAACACCTGCTCTTTCCATGACACAGACTGACCAGGTGAATCCATGTGAAAGCTATGATCCCTTATTGATGTCACTTGTTAAATCCACTTCGATCAGTGTAGATGAAGGGGAGGAGACAGGTTAAAGAAGGATTTTTAAGACTTGAACCATTGTGACGGATTGTGTATGTGTGCCATTCAGAGCTTGAATGGCACACATACACATGGCACACATACACATTAAGTGCCTTTGAACGGGGTATGGTAGTAGGTGACAGGCGCAGCGGTTTGTGTCAAGAACTGCAAAGCTGCTGTTTTTTTCACGCTCAACAGTTTCCCGTGTGTATCAATAATGGTCAACCACCCAAAGGACATCCAGCCAACTTGACACAACTGTGGAAAGCATTGGAGTCAACATGGGCCAGCGTCCCTATGGAACACTTTCGACACCTTGTAGAGTCTATGTCCCGACGAACTGAGGCTGTTCTGAGGGCCAAAGGGGGTGCAACTCAATATCAGGAAGACTAATGTTAATGTTTTGTACATTCAGTGTGTATGACAATGACCATTCAACTCTCAATCTCAATGAAAGTCAGGCACATCTCTTGTGTTGTCTCTCGCTTGTCTTTTACAAGGGAGTCAATAGAAATCCCAGTGTGCTCTACTTTGAAGTTTCTTCTTAATCTCTGCCATCCTATGACATCACAGGTTTTGTAGTTCTGTTGGTTCCGAGGCACAGCCGGAAGGGGGGGGGGCTACAGGGAGGAGTCAAACCACTATGTGACCAGTGTTTTTCAAACCTCCATTGCCATGTGGATTTGCATCGTGACGACCCCCGCTCCCCGTGCCAGGTCCTGCGCCCTGCTCCACCTCGTCCTCAGGGTCCATCTGCTCGCTCTTCTTCTTGACGTAGCGTTCGTACAGCACCATGACCACCCCGATGGCCCACGCCGACACCGTGCCCGCCGCGAAGATGACGAAGCCGATGGCGATGAAGAACAGGTAGTCCCACGATACCAGGCCCTGGTGGCACCGCGACCGCAGCTGCAGCCCCAGCTCACCCAAACGCTGCCCCCGCAGGTCAGGAGGACCACCGCACACCGTCTGGCCCTCATCTGGAAGAGAGAACACAGCACAGGTGGGGGTTAATGACATTACTTACGTAAGTCATACTGGAACTTGCATTGGTGACACAGCAGTAAAAGCCTATCACTAGCTGCAATGATTAGAGGTTTTCTTCGGCATGTCACCTGACCAGTAAAAACTCTGGGTCCTAGTCATAGGCTACACTAGTGCAGACTGTTTTTCCTGGTCAGGTCACATGACCAGGAAAGAGTGCGGTCCTTAGTAGTCATTGCAATTAGCACTGAGCCCATACAGTATTACCAAAACAAGAACAACTAACTGACACCATTATTATGATCAATTCCCTAACCCTAACTTGAGCATAACTCTTAGGACTAGGCCTGCCAAGGTTAAGACAACAGTAGTAGTTTGTTTTTCTCTATAAAAGCTGATGTGGGAAATACTCTAAGTCAGACGCATTAGTCAGCACACTGCATACACATAATAATGATGAACATGTTCTTTGAAGTGTTGCCAGTGTTGGGGAGCGCGTAGGTTACCCACCCAGGGAAGGTGATATCAATATTATAATTCATCAAATCGAGATCTCTGGCCTGTTGAATAATTCACACACATTACATTATATAGTTTTGTTTTATATAACATTCATGAGAGATGGATAACACACACACACACACTCCCTACTGAAATATCTTTCCATTTGCAGCTATAATAAAAACTACCATGTAAGAAAACAGTACCTGCTAAATCATTTTCTATTGCTAGATATTGCTCCACTGTTGGACATAGAAGCATGAGCATTTCGCTGCCCCTGCGACAGCATCTGCAAAACTGTGTGCGCAACCAATAAACGTAGATTTGTTTCCCTTGTCAGAAAATAACCGAACAGGAGTGACAGCTCGCTATTGGTGTGTTGTCATGTCGATATTACATCACACCAAGTTCAAGGCATTTGAATAATTCAAGCGCATTTCAGCCCCTCTGGATTTCACTGGGTATATTCTCTGTCTTTTGTGTCTGACTGGTATGGTAGTTAGCATGGCTTTTCATCTTCTAAGCTGCCTGGCACCAACAGGCTCCTAGTTGGATCATGACTAAGCCCCTCACTCACTCAGAATTTGTGAATCTCAATAGAAAAAGGGGATGTTTGTTTTGAATGTCAGAACAGGGAACTGCTGATCTGCAGCTTCAAACACCTGACTGACAGGTGACACCTATTGTACGGGGGGGGGGGGTGTGTTTTGGGATGCAAATAGTTTGATTTAGTACGTTGGTCTAATAACAGATGCTATCAATCTAATGATGCTAATACTGTGTGTGTGGCTGCCTGGGTATCATCTAAAAGTCCCCGTTTGTTAGGGGTAATATTTCGGAAGAAGAAAAAAGCCTGGAATGTGCTTGCAATACTCATAGTGTTGGAGAATTTCAAAGGACACGCTTTAATTTGCTTTTGTGTTCGCAGCTTTTTGTGTTCGGGGGGGGGGGGGGATCTCTCTCGGGATGAGATCAAACGACTTTAGCTTTTTCTGCCTGGCTGCCTGGCTGACTGGCTGGCTGGCTGACTGGCTTGCTCTGCTCTGTTCTGTATTCTGTGTTTCATGCCAGCAGACTTTGTTCGGGCTTATTTTGCCCAACAGAACCTGTGCAGGCAGGCGTTGTCCATACATTGTGCATGTACAGTATGGACTTTTTGAGGAAATAGAGACATACAGTATGTTGTGCTAGTTTCACTTTAGAGACATTTCAAATCCTTAAGTACAAATCTGAATGGAGCTACAGACAATGATATGTACTGAAACAGAATAGCACAAGGGAAGGGCCATAATATATCCGATTTACATCAAATGAATACATAAGTGTTCCATTGTGGAAATCCACACCATATATTCTTGATTTGCCTTAGCCTACACCACAACTGAACCTTTGCTCTCTGTCTTTGATTGTTTAATTAAGAGGCAGGGCAGGTGCAATGACCCAGTAAATAAGGGGGTACATAACTACCAATGGAGTTAGGGATAAGGGATAACAGCAGAGACAGGCCGAGATTTCCTGTTGCCTCCAAAGACATTCCATGTTGTCTTCAGATGCCCTGAGAGTTTAGAAACAAATATAGCAGCACAGATGTGGGACACACACAGCACTACACTTGGAACTGTCCTCTGACCTAGCTAGCCTCAGACCTCCTGACACCACTACAGTAGCACTCCTTTCAATAATACAACACGCTACCCTCCTCTTCCCAGTGAACATGAAGTACTCCTTCCACTTCCTCTACTTAGCTAGAGTTCATTCTCTCCCCAAGGCATGGTAGCCCCCGGGCCACCCTCTCACCCCCCTTTGTGGCCGACATCAAAGGAGAGGCTTCCTCTCCCCGTCCCGTCCGCACACAACGCTATTGCTAGCGTCTCTCCGTATATAACTACTAACTACAGGCAGTATGCTAATCTTCGGGAGGCGAGACAGCAGTGGAGAATCTGTTAGTTGCTTCTGTGAATTTTTCTTCCCTTCTTCCTTCTATCAATGCATTATTTCTAAGCTGCTGAGAGAACGACAGGCGGTGCCTCTCAGAACAGGTGAGATCCAGACGGCTGATGGTGACGATCAAAAACACGGCATCTCTATACACCTTCTGTCCTTCTGCTTTATACAGTACCCCCCCCCCCCCACACACACACACACACACACACACACACCCTCCGGAACGAGTCCCATGTGTGCGTGTGTGTGTGTGTTTTCCCTTTCTGGGAGCTGTGACTGGAAGAGACTCCGCTCCAAATGAAAGCAGACAAAGGAAATAAGCAGCAAGTAGAAGAGCTCTTACAGGACTAGTTTAGGATTCTGGCTGAGCTGCAGAGGAGAGGAAGACGAGCTGGTCTGTGTGCGCATTTGATGGGGGATGCCTGTTAGTAAGTGTATCATGGTGTGACAAGCTCTTGCCCAGTGAGATGCACTATAAATACAGTTGAAGTCAGAAGTTTACATACACTTAGGTTGGAGTCATTAAAACTCGTTTTTCAACCACTCCACAAATTTCTTGTTAAGAAACTATAGTTTTGGGACGTCGGTTTGGACATCTACTTTGTGCATGACACAAGTCATTTTTCCGACAATTGTTTACAGACAGATTATTTCACTTATAATTTACTGTATCACAATTGCAAAACAGCTTGATACATTCCAGAAAATTATGTCATGGCTTTAGAAGTTTCTGATAGGCTAATTGACATCATTTGAGTCAATTGGAGGTGTACCTGTGGATGTATTTCAAGGCCTACTTTCAATCTCAGTGCCTCTTTGCTTGACATCAAGGTGGAAAAAAAATCAGCCAAGACCTCAGAAAAAAAATTGTAGACCTCCACAAGTCTGGGTCATCCTTGGGAGCAATTTCCAAACGCTTGAAGGTACCACGTTCATCTGTACAAACAATAGTACACAAGTATAAACACCATGGGACCACGCAGCTGTCATAACGCTCTGGAAAGAGACTGACTGGTGCTGACTGGTGCACTTCACAAAATAGATGGCATCGTGAGAAAGGAAAATTATGTCTTTAGATGTTGCTTCAATATATCCACATCAGTCAGGAAGTTAAAGCTTGGTCACAAATGGGTCTTCCAAATGGACAATGACCCCAAGCATACTTCCAAAATTGTGGCAAAATGGCTTAAGGACAACAAAGTCTAGGTATTGGAGTGGCCATCACCAAGCCCTGACCTCAATCCTATAGAAAATTTGTGGGCAGAACTGAAAAAGCATGTGCAGGCATGGAGGCCTACAAACCTGACTCAGTTACACCAGCTCGGTCAGGAGGAATGGGCCACAATTCACCCAACTTATTTTTGGAAGCTTGTGGAGGGCTACCCAAAAGGTTTGACCCAAGTTAAACAATTTAAAGGCAATACTACCAAATACTATTGAGTGTATGTAAACTTCTGGCCCACTGGGAATGTGATGAAGGAAATAAAAGCTAAAATAAATAATTCTCTCTACTATTACTCTGACATTTCACATTCTTAAAATAAAGTGGTGATCTTAACTGACCTAAGACATACTTTTTACTAGGACTAAATGTCAGGAATTGTGAAAAACTGAGTTTAAATGTATTTGGCTAAGGTGTATATAAACTTCCGACTTCAACTGTAGCTACCCTTTTAAGTATTGCTACATCCCAAAAAAGCAGGGAATACCACTCCAAACTGAACAAAGCCAAAATTAGTCTGTCAAGAAACAAGAATACAAGAGAAAAATAATACATTCTTATTCAAAACAAATGTTGTTGCATAGTGTAACAGACTGGATTTGAATCCAAGTCTATCGCGCACAACAAGACTGTTAGTCCACTGAGCTAAATGCCTAAGGCACTAACTGAAGTGTTCAAGTCTAAGGCAAGGTTACTGATCACATGTGTGTGGTTCCATGAGGCACGTTCGTTACATATAGGCATATAAATGGAGTATACCAAACATTAAGACCACTTCATAATATTGAGTTGCACCTCCCGCCCCCCTTTTGCCCTCAGAACAGCCTCAACTGAACGGGGCATGGACTCTACAAGGTGTCGAAAGCGTTCCGCAGAGATGCTGGCCCGTGTTGACTCCAATGCTTTCCACAGTCGTGTCAAGTTGGCTGGATGTCATTTGGGTGGTGGACCCTTCTTGATACACACAGGAAACTGTTGAGTGTGGAAACCCCCAGCAGCGTTGCAGTTCTTGAAACAAACCGGTGCGCCTGGCACCTACTACCATACCCTGTTCAAAGGCACTTACATTTTTTGGTCTTAACCATTCACCCGCTGAATGGCACAAATACGCAATCCACGTCTGAATTGTCTCGAGGTTTAAAAATCCTTCTTTAATCTGTATACATCCCCTTCATCTACACTGATTGAAGTGGATTGAAAAAGTGATATCAATAAGGGATCGTAGCTTTCTCCTGGATTCATCTGGTCAGTCTGTGTCATGGAAAGAGGAGGCGTTCATGTTTTGTATACTCAGTGTAGTTTGTTGATTGAAGTGTTTCCGGTTGGTGGGGCATGTGCAGGTGGACCCAGGCGGAGATTCACTGGTCATTTCACGTCTAGATACTGTGGGTTTTGGGATTAAGCCTTAATGGCATGTTATTTGATCGTCTACAATTGCTGTTTCAAAACGTATCCTAGGCCCCGTGATGCAGGCAACCGCACATGAAATGTATGCAGTAAAGGAATACAGGTAACTGCCAAAATAAAGGAAACACCAACATAAAGCGTCTTAAAAGGGGGTTGGTCCACCACGAGCCAGAACAGCTTCCATGTGCATTGGCATAGATTCTACAAGTGTCTGCAAACTCTACTGGAGGGATGCGACACCTTTCTTCCCCGAGAAATTCCATAATTTGGTGTTTTGTTGATGGTGGTGGAAAATGCTGTCTCAGGCATCGCTCCAGAATCTCCCACAAGTGTTAAATTGGGTTGAGATCTCGTGACTGAGACACACACACACTTTAAAACCCCCTATGCTCATTTGAGACCCCTCTTTCAAACTCACTGAGATCTATTTTTTTAGCCATGGTAGCCAAAATAATGTGCAAC
The DNA here is from genome assembly GCF_036934945.1 of Oncorhynchus masou masou. NCBI lineage: Eukaryota > Metazoa > Chordata > Actinopteri > Salmoniformes > Salmonidae > Oncorhynchus > Oncorhynchus masou. The sequence continues at coordinate 33,276,529 of NC_088228.1, forward strand.
TGGGCATTTTTATACATGACCCTAAGCTTTATAACTGTCTTAAATGTCTTAATGTTGAGGTGTAGCAGACCTCATTCATGAACTCATAATGAAACACGTATTGAGGAGATCCAGAATGCACTTTGTGCACCAAACAAGATCAGGCTTAGAGTCCTGAAGAAGAACCCACTGAAGAACCTGAGATTTTCTCATAAATCAGCAGCTTATTTCTAAACTGCTGAGACCAGGACAGATGGTGCCTCTCAAAACAGGTGAGATCCAGACGGCTGATAGTGACGATCAAAGGGAGCTTTAAAACACAGCATGCGGTTGTGAATGTGAAGTGCTTTCAGTGAGCATTTCAGGAGAGTGAACACCCTAAAACAAGCAAAGAAGTAAATCAAATCAATGATGAGAGAATAGTCAGATTAACAGATAATGGACACAGACATGGTGGTGTAGCAGGAAGATTGGCTTGCAGTGAACTAAGAGGTTGTGAGCTCAAATCCCAGGAAAGGACAAGTTGAAAAATTATTACTGTATTAATGAACATGCACAATGTCAATTGTTGGTCAAATATGTAACCACAAAGAATAGATCAAATGTCATAGTTACATATTATCTCTGGATGTGTATTTCTCTCTGAAAGTTCATACAGTTTTACCTTGAAACTTGAATCCCTCAACGTGGATCCAAAGACAGAGGTCTTCATTGTCGCAGTCGCAGCTCCAGGGATTCCCGCTGAGGCCGACAGAGCGCAGGGTGGGCAGCCCGATGAGAGAGCTGATGTTGAGCACCGTCAGGTTGTTTCTACTAACGTCCAGCACCTGCAGCGCCGAGTTCTCCGCGAAACTGTCTGGGTGAATGTCCCACATGCCGGGGTTGTCCGTCATCCTCAGCATCACGAGGCTGGACAGCGGCCCGAACGTCCTGTCCTCTATCCGCGTCAAGGTGTTGAAGGACAAATCCAGGTAAGCAAGTTTCCGCAGGTTACCGAATGTGGACTCCGAAATCTCCGTCAGTGAATTGTTGCTACAGTCCAAATACACCAAGTCCGACAGGTAGTTGAGCTGAAGCGGCGGTAGCTCAATGATGCGGTTGTTGGAGATGATGAGCTGCCTCGTGGAGAGTGGCATTTCGGTGGGGAAGGTGGTGAGGTGCTGCCCGGCGCACTGGACCACCAGCTGGTCATCGCACACGCAGCGTGCCGGGCATCCCGCCGTCAGAGCCGGGGACGGGGCCACCCCCATGACGAGGATCAGCAGAATGATGAGCCGCAAGGATTGCCCGCTGGGCTGCGGGGCAAGACGCATGACACCGCCAGGGGCTTCATCAATTCCGGTTGAACAAACCACCCACTGGGGACAGACGTCAGTTCAACGTCTAGTTTTGATTTACATTTGTTTGGTAATTGAAATCCACAAAAAAGTTACCATGTCATTCGATTAAGGTTAAAAGTTGGATGAAAAAAATACGAAATCCCCTTATGTTGATGACTTTTGGCAAATCCAATCAGTTTTCCACGTTGATTTAAAGTCATCACATATAATTTTATGGTTGAAATGACATGGAAACAACGTTGATTCGACCAGTTTTTGCCCAGTGGGCCCGCCGTCGCATTCTTCATTGATAGCATATGTCCTCTGCCAGTTATCAGTTAATGTTAATGCTATTAACCAGGCCTATTTAAAATTATCCAATTATAGTTACCTGATATTGAGGTTTGTTGTTGGCCACTTGTCCTCGCAAGTTGTCATTGTAGTTCATTCTTAGAGTCGCCTCACGTTTGGGTTTTCGTGCGTATTCATTATAGTGGGCATGCAGGACTCAAGACGCCCGAGCTCTCCACTCAGTTCCAATTTTCTGGTGTTCGATTTGGTCGATTAGAATTTTTTTCCTCCAGTATCAATATTTTTTTGCGTAACAACTGCCATTTGAACTCACTATGCAGGAGAGTTCATTGGCGCGTCGTAGCCAAGTGTTATAATGGTATTTTGGTCTCCTGCAAGTGTGGTGGAGTGACTGCCTTCTCTGAAACTGAGCCACTAATGAGAAGGTGGGCGAATTGGTGTGCTCACTGCTCACGCGTTGCATTGAGTGTGTGGGGAGAGAGAGGAGCTCAAGGAAGCATAAACAACTGGAGTCAAGCTGTCACAAAAGCTAGAAGAGGTGACCTAATTCTACCAATGTATCCAAAGCGTTCTAGAAATAGAATGCCTAAGTTGTAGCCAATTGTGACACTATAATGACCCAACATAATACTCTATTTATCTCCGTTTAATAATAATAATAATAATAATAATTCATTACATGTGTAAAGCGCTTTTCTCAAATCCCAGGTTCAACAAGAAAAATAGGGTTCTGGGGGTAACTAGCCCTTCTAAGCGCAGTCTAATTGCTGACACAAAAAAGCAACATTTGGAGAAAAAAAATGTTATGTGGATGGTCATTCTCAGGTGACTAAACCATAAAGGGAAATAAATGGCTACAGTTGACACGATTTATTTCATGAAATTTTGTTTTTAGAAAAGGGGCGTTTTTTAAAGTGCTGGGGTAACTATAACCCCCCCCCCCCCCCCCATGGGGTAAATTGCATAGGGTTTAAGATTATGGCATAGGGTTCAAATCCATTTAATCTGTTTTATTTAGAAATTCTTTAGTAAGTCATACTTAAAAGCTAAGTCTATTTGTCTTGTTTTAATTATTTAAATAAAATATGGGTGGAAAAGGTGTTGCACATGTCACCATTAATATCTGCACTATGAGATTTATGAGATTTGATGTAAAGTCCCTCTTTTTAACTCACCTGCACATTCATTGTCTTTGTTGTTCCTTTTCGATACAATCAATTATGCACATTTGCACTACATATTACTTGAGTAATGCAAGATTTTAAATCCCAGCGGTCTTCAAAATGACATTCAGAAGCAAACGGTTTTCAATAGTTGTTTATAATTGGGCTTCTGAATGGCACTGCATCTCCGTGCTAAAGGTGTCCCTACAGACACACTGGTTCGAATCCAGGCTGTTTAACAACTGGCCGTGATTGGGAGGCGCACAATTGGCCCAACGTCGTCCGGGGTAGGCCGTCATTGTAAAAATTTGTTCTTAACTGACTTGCCTAGTTAAATAAAGGAAGAAAAAAAAGTATTAATTGGAATGGAATATAACATTTAATAACAATGACTTAACTAATTAATTCAGTATAACTTTGATGTGGCAACTCTCTTATGCTCTGCTATTGCACAATTCTAATTTGTAAATACGTCACAAATAAAACCATCCCCAGTAAAATTGGGGCCCACCTCCACTGCTCACACCTAATCTCGTCCCCACCTGAGAGAAGCCAATTGAAAAGCTCTTTCATAAATACGTAGCAAGCTATCAAGCTATATGACATACAATGCTGTGTAAAATAGCTAAAAGGCTATAAAATAACATTAACTGTAAAGCTATCAGTCACTAGTGGAAACATTTACAACTGCAATTAAGTTACGTTATCTTTTTCATGTATTTTACCTCAGACAATCTGGTAATAAGGTTGCTAGCTAGCCCCCCTAGCAGTTTATGCTAACTAGCTAGCTGGCTACCATTTACTGCTATTGGAGTTGCTGTCTAGCAAGTAAGCATTAACGAGCACTAACGGTGCCAGTCATTGTCGAAATGACAAATAGAAACATTCATAACCATAAAGGGGTAGCTAGCCCCCAGGGTCCTAGTAGGGGGGCGAGTTTCCCACAAAACACTCATGCAACATATTGCTACTTTACTCTAAAAGTATCTACATTTTTCTGTCTAAACAAGTGGATTATTTATCTTAAGGCTTTCATACTTGTGTGTGTGTGTGTGTGTGTGTGTGTGTGTGTGTGTGTGTGTGTGTGTGTGTGTGTATATGTGTATATATATATATATATATACACACGTATATATAGACCTAACTTCATTGGCATATATCTACAACTTAAAAAAAAAAAAAAATACATCAACTTACTACAAAATCGTTTTGTTGAAAGTTGTGCTAACATAATTGCAAAGGGGTTTTCTAATGATCAATTAGCCTTTTGAAATGATAAACTTGGATTAGCTAACACAACGTGCCATTGGAACACAGGAGTGATGGTTGCTGATAATGGGCATATGTGTGCCTATGTAGATATTCCATTGAAAATTAGCTGTTTCCAGCTACAATAGTCATTTACGAACATTAACAATGTCTACACTGTATTTCTGATCAAGTTGATGTTATTTTAAATGGACAAAACATGTGTTTTTCTTTCAAAAACAAGGACATTTCTAAGTGACCCCAAACTTTTGAACGGTAGTGTATGTCCCTGCTTCAAAAAGAACAAAGAGGCATCAAAAATATTAGTGCATTTATTCACACTTCTCATAAGGGGATAGTCATAATCATAAGTGTACTTTGGCTTCTGTTTACTGAGAATATAGTGCCATCTAGTGTGGTAGTATTGTTAAATCACTACCTCTTGTAAAACAGGATTCCATTCCCTTTGATCAACAGATAGAATGCACATTGAATGTATGCATTCAGTTGTTTTCATTTTATATTGACAATAATTAAGCATACAATTAGGAATTAGAATACTAAAATGGACATGAAAGGTCTTATCACAGTATAACATGTCAGCATTTTGGTCAGAGACTTGGTCACCCATGGTCACCCAGTGGTGTGATGAGGCATTGTGTAAAACAAATAATTTTAAGATGATCTGCACAGTAGGCTATGATGATTAGCTAGATTCGTAGCCAGTTTAAGTGGAAAGATTCCAATAATTTTTCAAATTAACTGCCAATATGGCAACATTCCATATAAACAATGGAGTCAATCAGTACCAGTCAAAAGTTTGGACACACCTAGTCATTCAATGGTTTTCTTTATTTGTACTATTTTCTACATGGTAGAAAATGAAATAACACAAATCGAATTGTGTAGTAACCAAAAAAGTGTAAAACAAATCGATGACAGCTTTGCACACTCTTTGCATTCTCTCAACCAGCTTCATGAGGAATGCTTTTCCAACAGTCTTGAATGAGTTCCCACATATGCTGAGAACTTGTTGGCTGCTTTTCCTTCACTCTGCGGTCCAACTAATCTCAAACCATCTCAATTGGGTTGAGGTCAGGTGATTGTGGAGGCCAGGTCATCTGAGGCAGCACTCCATCACTCTTTCTTGGTAGCCCTTACATAGCCCTTATACAGCCTGGAGGTGTTGGATCATTGTCCCGTTGAAAAACAAATGATAGTCCCACTAAGCGCAAACCAGATGGGATGGCTTATCGCTGCAGAATGCTGTGGAAGCCATGCTGGTTATGTGTGCCTTGAATTCTAAATAAATCACAGACAGTGTCCCCAGCAAAGCACACCCACACCATCACACCTCCTCCTCCATGCTTCACAGTGGGAACCACACATGCAGAGATCATCTGTTCACCTACTATGCATCTCAAAAAGACAGTTGTTGGAACCCAATATCTCAAATTTGGACTGACCAAAGGACACATTTCCACCGGTCTAATATCCATTGCTCGTGTTTCTTGGCCCCAGTAAGTCTCTTCTTATTATTGGTGTCCTTTAGTAGTTTTGCAGCAATTCGACCATGAAGGCCTGATTCACACAGTCTCCCTGAACAGTTGATGTTGAAATGTGTCTGTTACTTGAACACTGTGAAGGATTTATTTGGGCTTCAGTTTCTGAGGCTGGTAATGAACGTATCTTCTGCAGCAGAGGTATCTCTGGGTCTTCCATTACTGTGGCGGTCCTCATGAGAGCCAGTTTCATCATAGCGCTTGATGGTTTTTGCGACTGCACTTGAAGAAACTTCAAAAGTTCTTGAAATTTTCCAGACTGACTGACCTTCATGTTTTAACGTAATAATGGACTGTCATTTGTGTTTGCTTATTTGATCTGTTCTTGCCATAATGGACTTTTACCAAATAGGGCTATCTTCTGTATACCACCCCTACCTTGTCACAACACAACTGATGGCTCAAACACATTACGAAGGAAAGAAATTCCACAAATTAACTTTTAACAAGGCACACCTGTTAATTGAAATGCATTCCAGGTGACTACCTCATGAAGCTGGTTGAGAGAATGCCAAGAGTGTGCTTACTTTGAAGAATCTCAAATATAAAATGTATTTTTATTTGTTTAACACTTTTTTGGTTACTACGTGATTCCATATGTGTTATTTCATAGTTTTGATGTCCACTATTATTCTACAATGTAGAAAATAGTAAAATAAATAAATAAAGAAAACCCCTTGAATGAGTAGGTGTGTCCAATCTTTTGACTGGTACTGCATATTTATACAGAACGTGTGAATAAAACATGTATAAACAGTGTTCATAATTATATGACAATGTTGTAGGTTAAAATTCTATTCAACAATTTCTGATATATCACATTCCTTACTTAAAAGCAGTAAATTCATCACCTATGCCTCTACTAACATTTAGACTGATTTGGATTTCTCCATGACCACCACGGCTGTCATTTTCATACTATTCTGGAACGTTGAGGGTTTATGCCAGCCTCTAGTAATTTGATTGGATCTCTATGGTTGTGAGTGAAATATAGCCCTGTGTCATTAGGAAGTCATTAGGAAGTTTCACACTCCCCCACCTATATTATGGTATGGCCCATGAACTCTGCCCCATTACGTAAAAGCGCAACGCCTCTCCTGTGTGTTAATTTGGAAGTTTCACACTCCCCCACCTATATTATGGTATGGCCCATGAACTCTGCCCCATTATGTAAAAGGGAAACGCCTCTCCTGTGTGTTAATTTGTGACTCATCTATGCAGGAGTAGACGAGGCTGGATTACTGACAGGAAGAATACAGACAATTTGCGAACATTATTCAGATCATCATTTACAGGTAAATACTATTTATTTTACAAGTAGTATTCAAGATGATGTGTTGTTGCTGGATATAATGCTGCGCTCCTAGTTCTCCATTGGCTTAACCTTATTTTGGGAGATGTTAGCGCACCAAGTTAACTGCATTTCCCGGTTGAAAATGCGTCAAATGCGCATTTATGTTTTCCCTGGTAACTTTAATGTACTACACATGCATAGACGATATTTCGAATCAAGCAGCTGGTCTCATATACTTACGTAACATAGTAAACGTAAATCTGGGACACACAATAGTCTGATATGTTTGGTATAGTTACTTAAAGCAAAAAGTTGGGTGGTTAATCTGTTTTATGAATGTATGTCTACCCCTGCGTCCAGGTTGAATCAAGGGGTAAAACTTTGGTAAGGGTAAAGGGTTTTTAGTAGCCTAGTTACACCATAAACTAGGCTACAAATAGACAGAATAAGTACATTTCATATTTGCATAGAAGCCTATGCTCCATGGCAGTGGAATAGCTTTCATGTAATGTCCTTTAAAACATAATGCCTACTAACTAATCAGTTACCTGATTGGATTGAACTTTCAACCAGTATCTTATCTCCAGTGAAAGTGGGATAGACCAACTCACCTACAGTAGGCTATGCATTTTCCTCTTGCAGATCAGTGCCAGGATGGTTGTGCTGTCTAAAGAATATGGGTTTGTCGTTCTCACTGGTGTTGCCAGCATAGTCATGATCGGCCACCTCGCCGTGAAAGTTGGCAAAGCCCGCAATAAGTACCAGATCAAAGTGAGTGGCCCGGGACCTAGGACAGCTAAATGGATACGGCTTACCATGTGACTTCCTCTGACAAGGAAACATTTTGGACTTAAGTTACAGCCTTAAAGAAGGACCCATTTTTCCTAAAATCACTAGTAGGCCTACTCTGTGTTTGCTAAGAAAACCTAATCTTCTCTTCTCTGTTGGACAGTACCCTCAGATGTACAGCGATGACCCAGATACCGGAAATATCTTCAATTGCATCCAGCGGGCCCATCAGAACACGTATGTAGTAATACTATAGTATGTACTAAGTAGCTGACAGAGTCAGCAGAGAGAACACAAGATGTTTTCACACACAGAGTTAACATTTCTTGCTGTGATATTAGGTCCACTAATAGTTATTTCTTTACAGCCTGGAGATCTACCCCGCCTTCCTCTTCTGTCTCACCATCGGTGGCCTGCATAGTCCTGTAATTTGACTTCCATTTATTAATCTACTCTGTTAGATTCTGTTGCACATACCGTGCATGCCAGACTATACAGCTGATTAGTCAAAGTATATTTGGAAGCACACTCATCTGTGTCTCTGCAAAATTTGATTCCCATTCATCCCATTCATTAATCCTTAACACTTTTACGATGGTCATACCAAGGATCATTTAGCAATTTGATTTGGAATTTTAGGACCCATTTAGGTATAAAATAAAACATAAAATACATTATTTGATGAAACATTGAATTTGGCCTTACTGCTATTAGCCCATAGAAACACATTGAATACAGATTCATACATGTAAAAAGCAAATAGTAACACATTTTAATCAAAGGGAAGTTTGTTTTAAAGTGTCTGTCCTAAATTTGAGAGAGATAAGAAAGATCAGAAAATGATGTAAAAAGGTTTTCACCTATATTTTTAACACTTATTTTGGGGGCCACTTAACTACTTCCATGTATACTTCCATTAATTAGTTTAACAGATACCGGACTACCTTCAGGGTGTCCTGGAGCAAAACATTAGTGTGCAGCCAAAACTCGGCGGTACCGACTTAAGATGAGTCCTATGATGAGTCCCATGACACTTGTGGGCGGCGTAGAGGAAAACGGAGAACTTGAGATACAGCCCATGCTTAAACGACACATTTTGATGGAGTTTTTTATTTATTATACTAACTAGATTTTCTTGGGTGCAGACATCGACTTGAGGGGGTTTTAAGGCATTAAGAGTCTTCTGTAGTATACTAACAGGGAGCCTTGTGTGTTACAGCGCCTAGTCAGTGGTCTTGGAATGACTTGGGTTATAAGTAGGGAGATCTACGCATACGGATACTCCACTGGAGGTAAGACAATAGATATGCTTATAATACAATAGTTGATTAAAACAAAACCATATGGCAGCCATTACTCAAGGGTTTTGTTCTGTTATCCTTCCAGATCCTAAGAAAAGGATGCGTGGTGCATTTGGGAACATTGCTCTGCTGGGCATGATGCTGATCGTAGCCAACTTTGGCAGAACCCTGTTGGGCTGTGGTGACTGGGTGTGGTCTGGGATGAGACCGGGGATGAGGTTCTCAGCTCCCCTTCCTGCTACCATTCCCCAGTGAGGTACTGCAACCCCATCCGACCCCAATCTAATAGTAGTACAATGTCTCTTGTGGGCATCCATACATGTGTATGGCATATGTAGAAAGACAGAGTTCAGTAAACATGGAAATGGACAACCACTGCTGCTTGTGCCTCATTCCATAACTACACCACCTCAACTCCTCCCTGATCCATTACTGAACACTGACAGGCCCAGAGAACCTTCTGCGACGAACGACAGACGCGGCACATGCTTCACCACGTTGATGAACCTATTCTTTGTGAGCGTGATGTTTTAATAAATATATTCTGCCAAAACTGTATTTTTAATGATGTATAAAATGACTTTAATGCTGGTATCCATGTCCATGTGTGAAATGTGTGTTTTTAATGCTGGTGTCTATGGGCGTGTGGGAGATGTGTGTAGGTGTATTAGAAAAATGTTGCCAAGAGGTTAATAATGTGTGTGTGTGAGGGATGTGTTTGTTCTAAGCTGCATACTTGTCCAAAGTTCACACACCACCTCTTAAGTCTACATGCAGGCACAAGAAACACATTATTACCTTAGCCATTAGGCAATTTCTGTCCTTGATTTGTTGACTAGGTTTGGATTAAGGCTGGGGACTGTACTAAGTAACAATACAATAACTCTCTGAACTTGTGAATCCCTCATCTGCTGAAGAGTCGAAAGCACACAGCTAAAAGGGTTTCAGTTTTATTACCAAACAAAGGAACAAGTCCTTAAAACATATTTCTTACAGTTAACTCCAACTGTGTATCATCCTATCTCACTTTAGGCACTTACAGGTAAATCACAAGTTAAACACTAAATATGATTTGTTGCAGTGCAAGACAAAACATGTCATTTTTCAATTTAGATGTAATTTAAAACATTTTTCATAATTTGTGTTTCACACAGTTCCTTAACCGATCACTTTCACATGAAAGCACCATTGGGTGACCACAACATTTCACCTCAAAGTAAAGTCTTGAAATTGGATCAAACCTTGTCAAGCCTTGTATTTTTACCCCAATTTCGGGAGAAGGTCATGTGTCCTCCGAAACATGACCTGCCAAACCGTGCTTCTTAACACCCGCCTGCTTAACTCAAAAGCCAGCCACACCAACGTGTCAGAGGAAACACCATTCAACTGATGACGAAGTCTACCGGCAGGCGACCAGCCTGCTACAAGGAGCCAAGTAAAGCCCCCCCTGGCCAAACCGTCCCCCAACCCAGACAATGCTGGGCCAATTGTGCACCACCCTATGGGACTCCTGATTACATCTGGTTGTGATCCAGCCTGGGATCAACCCCAGGTATGTAGTGATGCCTCTAGCACTGTGATGCAGTGCATTAAACCGCTGCCCTACTCAGGAGGCCTAGATATGGTTTTTAATCAAGTCACCCTTATTAGAGGGGACCCCCTTTCTGTCACTACCCCCTAAAAAATGAACTTCTCTCTGTACATTGGTTAAATGTTTTTTATTTTACTCAGCAAGTCAGTTAAGAACAAATTCTTATTTTCATTAACAGCCTAGGAACAGTGGGTTAACTGCCTTGTTCAGGGGTAGAACAACTGATTTTTACCTTGTTTGCTCTGGGATTTGATCTTGCAACCTTTCGGTTACTAATCCAATGCTCTAACCACTAGGCTACCCTGCCTTTTTGGGGCTATAATTACAGAATCTTTACCAGTTCTCATGCAAGTAAGACCAAGGATGGGTGTTTTTCAAGAAACTCAAGCCCTTGTTAAGACAACCCACTAGGCATTCTGGTTTGAAAGAATACTTCACTCATGGGGCGGCAGGTAGCCTAGTGGTTAGAGCGTTGGGCCAGTAACCGAAAGGTTGCTAGAGCTAATCCCTTTTCTGACAAGGTAAAAATCTGTCGGTCTGCCCCTGAACAAGGCAGTTAACCCTAGGCCGTCATTGTAAGAATTTGTTCTTAACTGACTTGCCAAGATAAATTAAAAAAAAATGTTTGGCCAGTTCATGGATTAGAATAGTCCCATAACATGGAGACTGGTGAACATCTAAATCACCTAAGGTCCCTCTACAGTAAGCATCTTTCACTACCTGTCTATTTTCCCTCTATCGTGGTCCTTGGCAACATCATCAAATGTGACATTGTGTTTTCTTCATACATTACCAACTCATTTGGGGACTCCACTTCCACTCATATCCCCTAGAGGGCACTGTGACTGTTTCTATAACACAAAGTGGTCTGTGCTGTGTATGACCTGTATAAGGAGGGGGGGGGGGGGGTACATTACAAAGAACAAAACAGACCTCTGTGCAGATGAAACGTCTGAAAGCTTCAAAGGGAATAATGGTGGTGTTGGCCTAATGTCGAAACGGAACCTCTGATGTCCTAATACTGTAACCCCTGATTGGGTATTGATAGCCTTCTAATTGTTAACATAATTACAATCAAATTGGAAACTGCTCAGCAGGGGGAATCATAGTGAGACAACATGGTCGCTGGCCGAGGGCCTCCAGTCCAGTCAAAAGCTTTGCCAGGATCCAAAATGGTGACCGATTGGGAGTCTGCTGTGTAGCTGGGCTAGAAGTAAAGTTGACTGTTGATGATGAAAGGGTTCCGTCATCAGTAGGTGTAAGTGTATCTGGAAAGTGGTGTGCCTTCCATCAAGTCATCCTGGACAGGAAGACAAGACTAGGACGAGTTAATGTTGAAAAGCACTAGATCACTTCAAATTCATTGTAATCACATATCCCACATCAAATGACATGCCATAAAAGACCTGAATCTAACATCACCATGGGTAGATCCTGCAGCCGGTGGAAGTCAGGGTGATCGGTCCGTTGGCGGAATTTGAGGAAGAGGACAACAGAGACGATGGCTGTGGTGATGATAAAGATAGAGACCAGGCTAGCCAGCAAAGGGTCCAGAGGAGAGTGGAGGTGTGGCCCTTTGTCTGAAACAAAATGTCAAATGCTTTGATTGATTCATTGGCTAATTTGATGCGTCATTTGCTATCTGGATAATCAGTGAATTAGTTGATTGGTTAATTGGTCAATTATCCCCTTACCCTCATCTCCAACGGTGAGCTCTGATGGAACCTCCTGGTGAGGCGGGCCGGCAGGGATATGTACTGGGGCGGAGGTCTTGGTGTGCTCCGTGGTGAGGGTTTGGGTTGGAGCAGGGGTCAGTGCTGGGGTGCTGGGTTGGATAGAGGACTGGATCGGTGTTAAAACATGGGATGGAGGTGGGGTGGTATCTAAAACAGGAGGAGTAGAGGTGGTGAGGTGGCCTCCAGCAGGGACAGGGTATGTTGTGTCCCCTAGGGTAGAGGGCAGTCCTGCAGGGGAGGTGTTCTTTACAGGGGACGAGGAGGAGGAGCTGTCTGAGAGAAAGTTCCAGAGAAATAGAATTACAACAGTATTATACATTGAGTGTACTAAACATTAAGAACACCTGCTCTTTGCAAGACATAGACAGACCAGGTAAATACAGGTGAAAGCTAAGATCACTTATTGATGTCACATCCACGTCAATCAGTGTAGATGAAGGGGAGGAGACAGGTTAAGGAGGATTTGTAAGCCTTGAGACAATTGTGATATGGATTGTGTATGTGTGCCATTCAGAGTTTGAATGGGCAAGACAAAAGATTTAAGTACCTTTGAACAGGAAAAGATAGTAGGTGCCAGGCGCACCGGTTTGTGTCAAGAACTGCAACGCTGCTGGGTTTTTCACGCTCAACAGTTTCCGGTGTGTATCAAGAGTGGTCTACCACCAAAAGGACATCCAGCCAACTTGACAAAACTGTGTGAAGCATTGGAGTCAACAAGGGCCAAGGGCATCCCTGTGGAACGCTTTCGACATCTTGTAGAGTACATGCCTCTATGAATTGAGGCTGTTTTGATGGCAAAAGCAGGTGGGTCGGAACCCAATATTAGGAAGCTGTTCTTAATGTTTTGTACACTATGTATAATAACTGTATTACATAGTGTACACATACAGCATCTCTAAGGAAGATACAGAGAAAGGCTCTGCAATACCAAGCCTTTTTCATGTACCATCATTCCTGATTCTCCTAAATGAGGCTCGGCTTATTATTTGAAATCAAAAGAAGAGGAATTAGACAAAGAAAGCAAGTATGTGAGCAAGAGAGAGAGTGGGAGAGAGCGAGACTGAAATCTGGATGCTGTTATGTAACATTGTGTGTTTTTTCAGTGTCAGGCAGAAGAGGTGTCAGACACAGAAGACACGCTCAGCATCGACAGAGAGAGTTATATTTGTCCGTCCAGTAAAACGATAGTTCCTACATCACGTTGCCACATCCCACTCTACACCCCTCAACTTTTTATACCCCTGGTATGCTGCCTGGCGGTGGATTGAAGCCTGAGGCAAGCTTCTGTGTTTGCAAACAAGCAGCTTTTGCAGAATGGCTCTCTATTTTCAGACTGTACACAGTCCACTGGTACCAGCTTCCTCTGGGTAACCATGGGGAATATAGGCAGGCTTAATGTCTCTGATAGAAGTCAAATATCCTTTGGGTTACTGTACCTGCGAGAGTGGCGTTGTCTTGGGTGGCGGTAACGGTGTTGACTGTGTGTGCAGGTGCAGGCAGAGACGTGGTCATCTGATTGGTCAGAGCCATGTCATCCCAGTCACCAGCATGTGTAACAGACTCTGATTGAAGCAGCCTGTCGCTGTCAATAAAAGCTGGTTTGGTTGGGGCTCCATTCACTTGGTCTGGAGAGGTCTGTTTGGCAAGACTTGGCTCTGGCTCCTCCTCATCTTCTTTGACCAATGGGAGGACTGGGGATGCAGTGGACACGCCCTCATGCTGGAAGGCGCCTGGGGTGACAGGGGGCAAAGAAGTGCTCTGACCTGCAAGAAAAGAATGATGAGGTCACTGTAGAAATATAATGTTCTGGTGTTTCATTTTGTTGTGAATAGATGAAGTAGCTAATAGACATTACAAAAACATGACTGGGAAATAAGTAGGAAAGTCATATCATTAGGCCTACAGCATGTGTTTTCAGGGTATCTGTGTGACACATGCAGCTGTTGAACAGAAGTGAATGTTGTTCTGTAGTTAGTGTCAACAAACACAATTTGGGATGAGTGACCTCTGGTCAGACATGGTGTTCTACACATAATGCTTGATTATATGTTTGAGAAATTCTAAGAGTATTCCTACTGGCCTATTCGTGTCAATAGAAACTTCCTTCACTATAATAAACTGATAATAACCCGCACTGACACGCAGTCCTAGTGTATAACCAATCAATAAACACTGCCAAATAAAATAGGTAACATTAGGCTCCATCTAAATGTCACCTACATTATACAGATTGTCCTACTGTCATCAGAACATACTGCGATGACAAGGTAGACTGAATGTGGAGCACAAAATATCGCTCTGCTCAGCGGGCTGTCTACTCAAAACACATCACACACACCGTTGACACCTAGGCCTACCCTTTGTCTCCGATGAACTGGTAAAGATCACCAAGGCACAAAGCAGTAGATTATTTTCAATATTCATTTCACTTGCTGCTTTCCGTGGATGACTAAACGCTCAACGGCAATAACGCCAGTTATCTTCTTCTTTGCTGGAGCGTGTTCTTTTCTATTCTTTCCGTTAGATTAGTTGACAGTGAACATCACTGCTAAAAATACATACAGGGGTCTGGCATTGCAGAGAAGGGGTGGGGTTGATATGTGAAGCGCTTCGCGCAATGTCAGTTTCAAATGTTTTGCCCAGCTCCGTCAGGACGACGTCTGTCGATAGAACTCAAAGCCCACAGTGTGTTCTGAATGTGTCACCGTCTCACCGCCATGCCCGTGGCCCCCCCTTCACGTTGAGGGGGCGTGCCACCCCCAGCTGTCACAGCTGCACCGCGTGCCCCCCGCTCCGTGCACACTGGGTAAAACACTCATTTCTGGGCATTCATTAAATCAGAAATACTGATAGGCCCTACACAGGCAGAGTTATAGATCTGTTGTAAAGATTCACTATGTTTAAATGATGGTAAAAAAATGATATAGACCTGACACAGGAGGTTGGGGGCACTTTAGTTGGGGTTGATGGGCTTGTGGTAATGCCTGGAGCGGAATTAGTGGAATGGTATCGAAACACATCAAACAGGTGTTTGATGCCATTCCATTTGCTGTACATAACTAGTGACTGGTAACAGGTAACTGCCAAAATAAAGGGAACACTTAGTATATGGTATATAGAAAGCAGACACTTCCACACGTGTGGTTCACCCACTTTACGGCTATTATTATGAGCCGTCCTCCTCTCAGCAGCCTCCTGTGATAGACTGTTGGATAGACCAGTATTTCCTCTTAAACATTTAAAACATTTGCCAAATCTACCAACAGAGGTCAGTGTTTCAACATGATCCTGTCATGTGCTGCTGGACCTGTTGGTTTGTGGTCAGTACCATGGTCAGCATGTGTCAATCACAACAGGACAATGAACGCTGAAAACCTTTCCCGAATAACTCACTTTTGACCTTGACTAGGCTAGCCTATTGGCAGGGGCCACCTCTGTGTCATCAACAGCATTGACTGATAGAGGGAGACTTTTTAAAGCCCACGGAATGTGGGCGGCAGGCGCAACAACATAAGCGTGGACATGAACTGATTTTCTCCTATAGCCAACAGTAGAGCCCCAACCCGGTGTCATTAAGAATTAACCTTGGAGAACGTTGAGGGGGTAAGTTGTCAAACTCATACGGTGCGCAACAGAGACGTGGTTTGATGCATTACCAAAACACAGCTCTCATTCAGTCTGAAAGCAACTTGTTCATCTCAGTCTGTGCAGCTGTAGAAAAAATATTTGTGTCTCTCCCAGGCTTTCTAAATATCTCAGCAACATTGTGGTTATATGATATGTGACAATGATATTATTTACCAAATAGCCTAATTACACAAATTAAAGTCTTGGTTTACCGTTGAAAAATGCAGAGACTAATTGCAATAGAATTTTGACCTTTAACAAATACAGAATAGCCTGTTTGAATAAAATTTCACAGGCAATGGGCAGTTTGTATGCAGTAAACTAGTTCAATGGGGTATAGAAGGAAGGAGGCTGTTGTAATATTGTGGGTCATTCCCTGAAACCAGTACGATTTGAGTCCCTCTGACCTTTAAGTGTATTTTACATATTGGGTCACCAAAATCTAATTTTAAAAGCATTTTTTATATAAATTCAAATGTCCCATGAAATGAAGTGTAAGAAATGTTACATTCATTGTATTTTTAATATGAGAAAATATGTCTTCAACTGACACCAGGCGTTTTGTCATGTCCTCCATGGCCTACACTTAATTTGTACTTCAGATATGACTAGTAAAATGTTCAAATAATCCATACATTTTTCCATTGATGTAAACATATGTATATATTGTGCTCTTTTGCTGAGAATGTATTCTTTCCAAATAAATTCATGATTATTGATTAAAAGCACACTATTGAGTTGCATACCTCAGTCTACCCTCAACCCCGTTACGCCAACCAACCAAAATAGTGAACTTATCGTTATGTGACATGATCAACGGGAAACTATCATACAACTCTTCTGAACAACATTACATGAACGTAACATCTCTATTACATGAAATAAGGATTGAGAAACTGCTACTTATCGAAACTATATTTTTTTATTGAAAAAGATAGATGCAATTTATTCATTGTATGCATGCAATGTGGTCTCCTGTTCTTCACCACATGAGGAGCAGTGGGCATATTGAGCCAAAAAACTAAACCTGTCTCACTCAACCCTGTTCCTTGTTTGATCATAACAAGGTTGTGAGACTGACAGGGTTGAGTTAGTCACTTATATTTATGTTTTATATTTGGGGGGGGTATATCAGCTTTTATATTGCAGATAGATGGTGGCTTCCGTCAATGTGATTGTCTGCGTCATTTCAAATCCCCCATATCTTTTTTGTAAACATACAGTGCATTTAGAAAGTATTCTCTTTGAATTATTCCACATTTTGCTACGTTACAGCCTTATTCTAAAATGGGATATATATTTTTTAAAGTCCTCAATCTACACACACTTTACCCCATACTGACAAAGTGAAAACAGGTTTAGACATTTTTGCAGATGTATTAAAAATAAAACAAAAATACCTTATTTACAGAATGTATTCAGACCCTTTGCTATGAGACTGGAAATTGAGCTCTGGTTTATCCTGTTTCCATTGATCATCCTTGCGATGTTTTTACAACTTGATTGGAGCCCAGCAGTGGTAAATTCAATTGATTGGACATGATTTGGAAAGGCACACACCTGACTATATAAGGTCCCACAGCTGACAGTGCATGTCAGAGCAAAAACCAAGCTATGAGGTCGAAGGAATTGTCCGTAGAGCTCCGAGACAGGATTGTGTCGAGGCACAGATCTGGGGAAAGGTACCCAAAAAAATTCTGCAGCATTGAAGGTCCCGAAAAACACAGTGGCCTCCATCATTCTTAAAGGGAAGAAGTTTGGAACCACCAAGACTCTTCCTAGAGCTGGCCGCCCAGCTCTAGGAAGAGCAATCAGGGGAGAAGGCCTTTTTTTTTTTTAAATGTACCTTTATTTAACTAGTCAAGTCAGTTAAGAACAAATTCTTATTTTCAATGACGGCCTAGGAACAGTGGGTGTGTTCCTCTGTGGAGATGTGGAGATGGGAGAACCTTCCAGAAGGACAACCATCTCTGCAGCACTCCACCAATCAGACCTTTATGGTAGAGTGGCCAGAATGGCCAAATATTTAATTAATTTTAGAATAAGGCTGTAACCTAACAAAATGTGTAAAGAGTCAAGGGGTCTGAATACTTCCCGAATACTCTGTATATTTAAATTATTTTCCTTCATTATTTTCTCCTAACCCTACCGTCCCTCCCCTAATTGGAGTAAACTAATAAACAACAACACTTAGGCTTCTACTTCCAGCTTATACATACTATATACATTTTACGGACACAATCTATTTTACAATAGTTATATTTTGTTTGTTTTTAGGCCCGTCCTTCATCTCCACACAACCCCTCCCATCTACCTGTCACGGCCGTTGTTGGTGGAAGAAGGTGAGGACCAAGGTGCAGCGTGGTATGTGTCCATATTTATTAGAATGAACACGGAAATAACCAAAATAACAAAGAGAAATGACCTAAAACCGTTCTGGCTGGTGCAGACACACAACAGACAACAGAAAATAATCACTTTTCGAAACACAATCAAAAACAGGCTACCTAAATATGGTTCTCAATCAGGGACAACGATTGACAGCTGCCTCTGATTGAGAACCATACCAGGCCAAACACAGAAATAGCAAATCATAGAAAAGCTAACATAGACAACCCACCCAACTCATGCCCTGACCATACCAAAACAAAGACATAACAAAATAACTAAGGTCAGAATGTGACACTACCTCTGAACACCATCCAGTTTTGATTTCTATTTGCTGTATATTTTTACACTGTGCTGTGATGTTTCAAAAAACTTCTGAACCTTTCTATTCTCATAGATTCTTCATATTGTAAATGAAAGATAAACATTTTTGCTGTTGAGTATTATTATATTATTGATCGATTGACTGTTACTTTTTAAATCATCCAGCAGTACTATTTGCCGAGTTAATTCACTTTGTTTGTCAAGTAATCCAATTATTGAAATTAGACATTTTTTACTTAATTCATCTAACCAAATGCATATGTTGACTGTAATGTTGTCCATTTTAAGAATATGTACAGTAGTCCAGTGTATAAGCCTACTAAGAGGGACGTCACTGGAGAGAGCATTCTATTCTTGTTAATCAACATTCCTGCTTAGATCTTCACATCTCAGTCTAAAGTAAATTGCCATGGAAATCTTGATTTATGTGGATATTCCATCTGATATACCGTATCGTGATGTCAGCTGCATGTGCCCAACACAGAAGCTACTCGACTGCAAGTGATTCAACACACAGCATTTCAGTTTCAGCAAGGTGCCAACTGCTGGGCCACAGCCAGCCAGTGATGGAAAGCCACAACTACAGCCATTGAAGGAAATCCAGTGGAAGTGGTGAAGGGGTGCTTGGGAAGTGGTGTATGCTCAGGTACGATGAAGACCTACTATAATGTCCAGGCATCATCCTGAACACAGATGAAACGCATGTCCAGGTAAAGTGGATGGATCGCGTTGGATCAAACAGATTCTTCTGGCCTGCTCGTGATGACATCCACTGGTAGCTGTTTATTGATGTCCTTGAAACCATTCCACCCCCACAGTCTGTGACATCCCGCCACGTAAAGATCTTGAAAGGGGTGTGGGCCAGACTTTCTGGATGAACGACACGAAGCAAGAGGCACACACACACACCCCCAAAGTATCTACCTACCTGTGAGACATGCTCCATGTTTCCGCTGAGTGTCTCCATGTCCGCACATACACAAAAGCACAGAGTTGACCTTTTGTGTAGCTGAACCGTTGGTGGTCAGATTGACCTTCTCTTATAAAAATAGCGTCAGTGACTCATGCATGAGTATTAACAACATACGCGACACTGTGACATCATTGTGTGAGACCAATCATTGAGTACGGCCATTTGTGACCCCACCCACCGGTTCGAGGTCAGTACCAGATATCAAACCAGGCTGAATATCCCGTTTGGTTCCAAATAATCAAGCGGGCCATGGGCAAATGGAAATGAAATAGGAACCGTGATATTCACGGCCCTTCATGGTCCTGCAGTGAAAATGTGCCTTAAGATGACTTGTTCTGATGACCTATTCAATGTTATTCTCTGATATGTTTTCGTTTTTTTTTTACTGCAGTTGGGTTAGTTAAACTCAGTTTAATTCAAATAGATATCTATTGTCCTCATTTTCATAGTTATATCCATGAAATACAATGTTTATCGTAAATCTTGGAGTGAATTTGAGAGTAAACAAAAACCAATTTATATGGAAACCATATTTGTAACTCTGTTACCCTAGTCTCAAAACTGTTACATGCCAATTTTGTGATAAAATGTTGTAAAGGAAATTAAATATGAATTTGATGTTTGTTGAGTTGTCTGAAATGTTTAGAGCAGTCGTGAGAATATAGATGATTTCTTGGAAGTTAAATATGTCCTTCACACTTAGGGTGTTCAGATTTTTAGAATATTTTGGATTTAAAAAAATAATTGAAAAATGGCAAAGTCCAAATTGTACCCATTTGGTGGGATAACCCTTATATCAGTAACATACTGTGCTAATTATAACCACCAACATGTGATTGGGATTAGTTGCCATCAGCAACAACACTCTGATGCAATTGGCCATCCTGTGTGCATTATAGGCTGCTACACCTGCATACATTCTTTATCAGTGGCATTGTCATTTGCACATTTCCATCCCTTGAAAATTAAATAATTTGAATTGAAAATGTCCTCTTCCCTCTTCCCTAGGCCCTCCACCAGCTGTAATATGACCCAGACATTGAGCATAAGAACAGTGGCTGACTCAGGCTCAGATCTCCCCTCAGGCCTGGCAGTTCTGCTGGCCTCCGCTCAGCCAAGACAAGGTCCGCTCCAACACCATCCTACAACCTCCCCTGTACTTTCTACACAACCTGTTGTGTAGTATAATTCCTTTCCTGCTTGTATTGCACTCCATATCCCCATTCATAATCCTGTATAAACCTGTAATCTTCTCATTATCACACCATTGTCAAAACAGCTTCCCAAAATTCTGCAAGATCTCCCTCCACTGGGCTGACCTCCCCACAGACCAGCACCACACCCACATCGCCCACTTTTCATCAGGGTCCAAGATGGTGCTGACCAGGCTGTGTATGGCCCTGGCCTCCCTGGCCCTCAACACCATGCCTCAGGCCTGGCCCAAGGCTATGGTTGACATGGTCAGGGTCTTCCATCCAGAGAAGGCTGGGGCTGGGATTCAGGGTGGGGCTGGGGTTGTAGGTGGAGGAGATGGAACGGAAGAGGAAGTGAACACCCACGCCCACTGCCCGGCCCTGCTGGAGCTCCTTACTTTGCTGCCAGAGGAGTTCCTGCCGGCTTGTTGTGTCCAGCTGAGTGTGGTCCTGGCTGGGGAATGGACAGCTGTGTGTCCCCTGCTGCACCAGTTGCTCCAGAGGCAGGAGACCACCAGCCAGGTGAAGGACTGGGCCCTGTGCTGCCTGTCCAGCTGTGTGGGACCGGATGTTCCCCTGCATGGGTGTTCCCCTGCACGCCCAATTTTTCAGTTTTTGATTTGTTAAAAAAGTTTGAAATATCCAATAAATGTCGTTCCACTTCATGATTGTGTCCCACTTGTTGTTGATTCTTCACAAAAAAATACAGTTTTATATCTTTATGTTTGAAGCCCGAAATGTGGCAAAATGTTCGCAAAGTTCAAGGGGGCCGAATACTTTCGCAAGGCACTGTACAGTATGTATACTGTAGCTAAGAAAGTAATACTATGTGAATGTTGTGTTGTAAGCTGTTACTAGCCCATGTGCCTTACCCTAATAATTTGGTCAATTTTCACCTCTTAATTTCGCAAAATTATGGAATGCCTCTTATCCACTCATCATTCCCTTATGCCATAGGTTGTACATCTCAATTGTCAGTAGAAACCACATTTGTTTAAGCAAGTCAGCCATATCAGCTGTCTTTTAAAAAGGCAGTAAACGAGGCTGAATGAACTGTTTCGCTGCCAGACAAGGCTCCGCTGATAGCCAGGTGAATCGGTGGTAAGGATTCACTCCATTGTGCTGGAAAAAAAGCTCTGCTCTTGGGACAGCTTTATGTAGGCCCTAACAGTTTGTTGGCACAGCTTGTCGCCGTTATAGTGCAATTAAAGTATTGTTTAGAGTTGTGTTGTGTAGTGTCTTTGCTGGCATGCATCTAAAATTTTGTGGGGAATTTTGTCACTGCACAGGATGTACTGGTCAAACAAATCCACAAGATCAGTATAAATTCCTTGTCTTGATAATAATCAAGTTAGACTGTTGCTGGTGATTGACTGTTTATTTACTGTGTAGGGATGGAATTTATGACCATTTGTGTGTCCATGTGTGTGTGTGCAGATGCGGGGCCTGCACTTCCTCTTCTCTGTCCTCCCAGTAGAGGAGATTCTGACCAGCCTGACCTCCCTTATCAACCCTCACATCCAGAGACTAGACACACTGGCACATCAGGAGGTAAGAACAAGGAAATGGTGCTCATACAGTGCCCTTTTTCTATACAACCACATAAAATATGTGTTGGACACAGACTTACAATACAGTAAAATGCAATGTAAATAGGTTGCATACTGTGTCTCTTCCCTGCCTGTTTTATCCTTCCACCCACTCTTACTGTAACCTTTTCTCCCACTGTATCTCTATATTAATTTTGTCCTGATCTACAACTCTCCTTTGCCCTTTCTGTAGCCCAGCCCCACTACTAAGCTTTGTATCATACACATGCTGGGCATGCTGTCGAGTCTGTTCACTATGCTGGACATCAGCAGGCAGGACCAGGGGTCAGAGAGCACCACCCCAGCCCAGGCCAGACCCCAACCCTGTGAGTCTCCTCCCAACTCGTTCTTCCTCACTTTCTCACTTTTTCTTTTCACAAGTAAGTACTTTAGACACTATGTGCATTAGAATGTTACAAAACCTACTGCAGCTGTCATACTGCACATACAACACCCGTTCTACCAGTCACATTCTGTTAAAGGTCCCCACAGCACACAAATCCCTGGGTCACTCGTCTTTTCAGTTCGCTGCAGCTAGCGATTGGAATGAGCTGCAAAAAACACTGAAAATTGACCGATTTATCGCCATCTTCATTCAAAGACTCAATCGTGGACATGCTTACTGACAGTTGTGGCTGCTTCGCGTGATGTATCGTTGTCTCTACCTTCTTGCTGTTATCTGTGCCCAATAATGTTTGTACCATGTTTTGTGCTGCTACCATGTTGTGTTGCTACCATGGTGTGTTTTCATGTGTTGCTGATGTAACAGTATAATTTTAGACCGTCCCCTCGCCCATACCCGGGCGTGAACCAGGGACCCTCTGCACACATCAACAACTGACACCCACGAAGCATCGTTACCCATCGCTCCACAAAAGCCGTGGCCCTCGCAGAGCAAGGGGAACTACTACTTCAAGGTCTCAGAGCAAGTGACGTCACCGATTGAAACGCTATTTAGCGCGCACCGCTAACTAAGCTGGCCGTTTCACATCTGTTACACTCACCCCCCTTTTGACCTTCCTCCTTTTCCTCAGCAACCAGTGATCCGGGTCAACAGCATCAATGTAACAGTACAACTTTAGACCGTCCCCTCGCCCATACCCGGGCGCGAACCAGGGACCCTCTGCACACATCAACAACTGACACCCACGAAGCATCGTTACCCATCGCTCCACAAAAGCCGTGGCCCTTGCAGAGCAAGGGGAACTACTACTTCAAGGTCTCAAAGTGACGTCACCGATTGAAACGATATTTAGCGCGCACCGCTAACTAAGCTAGCCGTTTCACATCCATTACATCCATGCAATATTGTTGTCTTAGGTCTCTCTTTATGTAGTGTTGTCTCTTGTCGTGATGTGTGTTTTGTCCTATATTTCAATTTTTAATCCCAACCCCAGTAGGAGGCCTTTTGCCTTTTGGTAGGCCGTCATTGTAAATAAGAATTTGTTCTTAAAACCTTTTGTGACTAGGGGGCAGTATTTTCATTTTTGGAAAAATAACGTTCCCGTAGTAAACAGAATATTTTGTCAGGACAAGATGCTAGAATATGCATATAATTGACAGCTTAGGATAGAAAACACTCTAAAATTTCCAAAAAATATATAAAAATATTGTCTGTGAGTATAACAAAACTGATATTGCAGGTGAAAGCCTGAGAAAAATCCAATCCGGAAGTGCCTCATGTTTTGAAAGTGCTGCGTTCCAATGCGTCCCTATTGAGCAGTGAATGGGCTATCAACCAGATTACTTTTTCTCCGTATTCCCGAAGGTGTCTACAGCATTGTGACGTAGTTTTACACATTTATGTTGAAGACTACCCGTAAGCGGCTACATTGCGCAACTGGTCACCTGATGGCTCCCAGAGTGACTCTCGAATAATAGCCATTATTCCAATGGTCCTACTGAAAAACGAATTGTCCCGGTGGATATATTATCAAATAGATATTTGAAAAACACCTTGAGGATTGATTATAAACAACGTTTGCCATGTTTCTGTCGATATTATGGAGCTCATTTGGAATATTTTTCGGCGTTGTCATGACCGCAATTTCCGATCGTTTTCTCAGCCAAACGTGAAGAACTAACGGAGCTATTTTTGGCTACAAAAATAATTTTTCTGGAAAAAGGGAACATTTGCTATCTAACTGGGACTCTCATGATTGAAAACATCCAAAGCTCATCAAAGGTAAACGATTGAATTTGATTGCTTTTCAGATTTTCGTGACCAGATTACCTGCTGCTAGCTAGGCATAATGCTATGCCAGGCTATCGATAAATGTACACAAATGCTTGTCTTGCTTTGGCTGTAAAGCACATTTTCAAAATCTGAGATGACAGGGTGATTAACAAAAAGCTGTGTTTGAATATATTTCACTTGTGATTTCATGAATATGAATAGTTTCTAGTAAGATTTTTTGTCTGTTGCGTTATGCTACTTAGTGTCAGTTGATGACAATTCTCCCGGATCCGGGATGGGTAGTTACAAGAGGTGTTCTTAACTGACTTGCCTAGTTAAATAAAGGTTAAATAAAAATGACAAATAAATAAACAAATGTAAATGCGTCTGTATTTCCATCGGAGTATGTACTGTACATCATAGCCACAGGAAGTAGGGGTGCTGAGGGTGCTGCAGCACCCCCTGAAAAATCTGGAAAAAATATATATACAATGTTAAGTATGAAAAAATTGTCATAATAATTCACTAGTCCTGTGTTAGCGGACCCTTGAGATTCTTGTATGTTTACCTCTTTTTCTCCCTTTGTGTGTATCATCACCAGGCAGTTCTGAGGCCAGTCTCCCCTCTGTCTGACAAAGCACTTCTCTGAGGTGCTGTTCGGTCTGAACAATAAAGTACCTAACGGCCCTGCTACGCCATAGCCATCGGGCGGAAGGCATTGCCATCAGCCATTGAGGAAATGCTTCCTCTGAAATCAATGAAAGCTGCTTCACTGACCATGTTGCGCTCATGTTGTGTCACGTCCAATGGCAGCATCCAAGCTCAAAAATCACTGAGGTTCAATTATTGATGGTTGACGTGTGTGTTCATTCTATCTGTGAGGTGAAATAACAAGTAATAAAGTTGATTTTGGTTGCATATGGCCTCCACTAGACACCACTGGTTGTTTTACTAAGATTTATAAAGTCAATAAGCTACGAGTTAGCACAACTCTAGCTAACTAGTTACATTGACTGTTTTCGCAATATAAACAAAAGCAACTTGTAAGGGCAAAAATCATGACAAGTTTGCAAGCGGAGTTTGAATAAGACATCCAATTCACACTTTGCATTTATAAAAGTTGGTTTAACTATATCTAATAAGTAACCAAATCATTGATGGATCAATAGTTAAAATAAATATATAAGTCTCATCTGCCCTTGCAAGTTGGTCGCCATACACTCCCTCATCTGATTGGTAGTTTCCCACAAACAGTAAACCGGCATCACACTCCCTCATCTAATTGGTTGAGTAGATGGGCCTTCGGACATTGTGGCTGTGCTAAAGGCGCCCACCAGTGGCCAATGTCGCCCCTATTTTGACTTAATTCCTGTCCTATAGCAGAAATTTTCAACACCGACATGCATCTCTTTGTAGTTGTCAGATAGGCTACTACTGCTATACAGATATTGACGTACAGAAGGAGGCTAATTCATGAATTTTCGATCCGAATATTTAAGCATTATGTTGTTAGATTAAAGGAGTAACCCTGGCAGGCCTAAAACATTCTTCCTCAACTCAAGTTCAGCTGTTGCTCGTGTGCACTGCCTAATAAGCCTAATAATAGCCATACCACACCAAACCTTCACAAAGTTTCTTAACTTCAAAAGTAAGTCAAGTCATTGTTTATAGGGGAAATACAAACAGGTTATTTTATTGCGGCATTCAATTAAGTTTTGCACATTGCCCTCTTTGGTTTTTCCTTTTCATGGTTTGAGTGCGAGTAGCCCTAGGCCTACTGGTAGTTCTATTATATTGCGTTGGAACTTAATATGGCCAAAGAAAATGGCTCAACAGAATTAAATAAAACACTTGTTGCATATTTAAAAAACTGGCTTGTAAATTAAATACGAAGCACAAAATTAAAAAGACAGAACATAATTTAGCCAACGAAAATGTCAGAACAAAATGTTTTTTGTTTGTTGTTAAATAACTGGTTTCGATTATTAAATGGGCCTACAATAATACAAATAATGATATACAATTTTAATAATAATAATAAAATAAATAAATACAAGTTTCAAAATTGCATCAAACCTCAGGACGGATTTCGGAATTTCGGGTCTGTTGGACCTGTGAAGACCTCTAGGTTCCACCTCCGAAGAATGATGTAGGCTGCTAGTAGATATTCACGAATTGGGGGTTGGAATGTTGTGGGTGATTTCCAGCTGTCAGGGTAGCTAGCTAGCATGCTAACATTAACTAGATAACTAATATTATCTGTTGTTGCTACACCTTATGCAAAAGATTAGCCAGCTAGGCTATGGCTGGTTCTGGAGCTGGATTTGTCATAAGCATATAGGGAAAACTTTGCCACAGTAACATGAAGCTTCTGTAATATGGATAGCAGAGTTCTCACAGCTAGGGGAAGTGAAATGATAGGCTACAATGACTGAGCTCATGATGCACGCTGCAAATTATATGTAACAACACCCTGACCTCATCAGACACGAAATGAAACATCAATACTTGATGTAACTGCACAAAATAGATAAAAAAGTTAGTGGAATTTTCTTTCGCAGGTGCCTTTTCATTATAGTCGAGACACTAGTGATTTCTAACTGTACCAATCAAAGCAGTGAGAGTGGTCAAAACCTGAGACGGAAAAGAAAGTGAGACACCCCACTCGCTTTATTTTTTCTGGTTCAATGAAAGTCAATGAACAAAGTAGACCTGACCCAGCTGCTATTGCATTGGTGTCTATGGGAGACCACCCCTGCATCTCAGTGCTAGAGGCGTCCCTACAGACCCCCTAGTTTGAATCCAGGCTGTATCACAACTGGCTGTGATTGGAAGTATCATAGGGCGGAGCACAATTGGCCCAGCGTCGTCAGGGTTTGGCCGGTGTAGGCCGTCACTGTAAATAAGAATTTGTTCTTAACTGACTTGCATAGTTATATAAAAAGTAGACTGAACTGAGATTTTTTTTTTCAATGGTAAACGGCCTGAGTGAACTATCTTCATTTATCCATCATCTTTGCTGTAGCCAAATATTATCTATTATATTGCCTGGCTTTTTTGCGACTCGCAAACTTTGTAGGTGTTTCTGATTAATAAACAGTGCCATGCTGGTGGGTGGTACCATTCAAATAAACCCAGCCCTAAATGAAATATAGCAAAAAACACATCATTGGCACAAATTTGCATGACGCGGGAAGTTCGGTCACTTCAAGCACAAATATATCATACTATGACTAAAACAATGACTTATTGACTTACATCATGGGTAAGCTCTGGCCATCGTCTTTCAGCTTGAAAATGTGATTTCTACTGGTGTGGGCATTTAATAAAGAAGAGTTTTAAAACCAGAGTACGGTTCCAGAAACTATTCTCAACGGCCACGTGGCGTATGTCATGAGAAATCGTTCCTGAGAAGTAAAATGGGAATGCAGCCACATAATAATGATAGTAGTAGTAATAGTAGTAGGAGTAGTAGGCTTTATTGGTTTCTCGCAGTCAGCGATTGAATTGTACACCAATTTACAACATCAATTATAAATAATTATCAAATAGTAAAATCCTAAACTAGCAAAACACCTAATATAATACCATGTTAAAATATGCAATTCAAAACAACAATACTACAACACCACGGTTTGGGTGGCAGCTTTTTAAAAAATACATCTTTAGAGTTTTTAGAAGGCATTTCAAAGGTCCCTGGGCTATATGGTGTGTGCATAGATTCGTTCAGTGAAGTATGGAATGAGAGAGTTCTTATAGCGGCCTGTGTGTATCATGGGAGTGTTCCGTTTGTGGCTCTTACGAGTTTCCTGTCCCAGTCTCCAGACTGGGATTTCTGCAGGGATTTAGCAAATGTCAGGCAGATCGGCTCCAGTCTGCTCTCCAAGGACATTCTAAAGGTTTTGAGGGCTTTCCAGTAGCTGTTGTACAACCCATCCAGAATTATTCCGCATGCTCTCCAGCCCCCAGCAAGGTTATTATAACTTTGTGATTCAATATTTGTTTATTTGAACTTCAGTTTAGTTTCAGTACATTTTCATATTTGATTTACTAGTTTTTATTTAGTTTCAGTTTTAGTGTTAGGGACAGATTGTACCTTACCTGTGGGAGGCTTGGGGCCATTTATGTGTTGTAGGCCTATTGTTTTTTGCGGGGGGTGTCACTTCTTGCCACTGGGTGCCAGTAATACATAAGGTGATGGGCCAGGACCATAGACTTGGATAGACATAACATCTCTGTATCTGTGTCATGATGGCGTCTGTGATGGAGATGGCCTCAATGGCGCTGCCCATCCTATCTTCAAATAGTACATTTTCTTCTTCACAAGTAAAATTCATTGTCTGATCACTCCTGATGATCCGGCTGTCACGACTCCAACCAGGAGGGGTCAGCCAATGAAGTTGAAAGTCCCACCCAGGTGACTAAATCAAAATGGTGAAAGTCCCCAAAGGTGCTGCCCATGCGAACACAGGCCTTTGGCCACTAGAGGACTCCATACATCTCCATGTCCAGGACATAGGTTTGGTTAGGTTCAAATTATAAATCAATGTGACTTGGATTTAAAAGGATGAGCACCTAGACTGGTGCAAGAAATATGGTGGAAGGAAATTGTTTACGCCAATCCAATGCTTTTTTTAACTACAGTAAGAGATGTAAGAAGAATCAAGTTCCTTTGCCTTCATCTGACGGAAGGGGAATTAAAAAAAAAAAGGAAATCATGGCACACTTGACATGTTATCTTTATATAATATTGTATCACATGTATCACTGACTAACCCCTTCAAATAGGGTTAATAAAAACAAGAGCAAAAAGAAGCAATACAACACTTCTTCACAAATCTATCAGTTTACAGCCAGCTTGTGTGTGTGTGTGTGTTTGTGTGTCAAATCAAATGTAATTTGTCCCATGCTTCATAAACAACAGGTGTAACCAACAGTGAAATGCTTACTTATAGGTCCTTGCCAACAATGCAGAGAGAAAAAGGATAAATTATAGAAAAATTATAACACAAGGAATAAATACATAATGAGTAATGATAACTTGGATACATACACAGGATACCAGTACTGAGTCAATGTGCATGGGGTACAAGGTAATTGAGGTTGATATGTAGATATAGGTAGGGAAATCGATAATAAACAGTAGCAGCAGCTGTGATGAGTCAAAATAGTTAGTCCAAAAAAGATCACTACAGATAGTTAAATAGTTAACCAATAGCTACCTGGACTAACTACTTAGCAGTCTTATGGCTTGGGGGTAGAAGCTGTTCATGGTCCTGTTGGTTCCGGACTTGGTACATTGATACCACTTGCCGTGGACTAGCAGAGAAAACAGGCTGACCATTTGTAGGGCCTTCCTTTGACACCGCCTGGTATAGAGGTTCTGGATGTCACAGAGCTCAGCCCCAGTGATGTACTGGGCCATACACACTACTTCTTGTATGCTGAGTATTTCATGTGCAATTATAATTAATATGCTTTGTTTAACTGATTGAACAAACTTTAACTTATATTTATGGTGTGGTTTTTATATAAGCCCTTATGGGCATCCAACCTCACCAGCACACTGTTTTTACCCGTTTTTATCTGTACACTTTTGTGTTTTTCATGTATTTTCTTTGGTGCAAATAAATAAAACCTCAAACCTCTGTAGCGCCTTGTGGTCGGACATATCGCTGGACAAACTCCACTGAGCATGGTTTTTAGTTCAGCAAAAAGGCTTAATTTATGTCTGAAAAAACCAGACCCTACTATATACAGTAGGTACATGCAGCAAAGGGAATGAGAGCCTCCTCATGCACAAAATTCCATCAGCCTCCAGGAAGTTAATTCTGATCAGCCAGTACAGAGGAGAGGAAACAAAATAGTTTTTAGCTACCTTGGGAATGGAGTACCCTCTCAGCGCTGTGTCCCTGGTGAACATGTGTGGCAGACTCAGAGGAGCTACATTTCCCATCCTCTTGCCCTCGTGGACCACAGCATCAGTGTAGGCCCTACACAGGAGATAGACAGAATAGTGAGAGCTTTGTACCAGCCCACCATGCCCTACAGGGCTGTGGTGGTCATAAAATTTTGTCAGCTGGTGATTGTCAAGCAAATAACTGACTGTCTCGCGGTAATTTACCATATAATTAACATAAACACATTTCGCATATCCTGGCTTCCTCGCATAGTCTATACGCCACTGATGCAGACCTTTGGAACATCTACATTTTAAAAAGTCTGATAAATCCATTTAATATATATACCCTACACCATCACAATAAATCCATGATAT
The DNA here is from genome assembly GCF_036934945.1 of Oncorhynchus masou masou. Taxonomy (NCBI): domain Eukaryota; kingdom Metazoa; phylum Chordata; class Actinopteri; order Salmoniformes; family Salmonidae; genus Oncorhynchus; species Oncorhynchus masou. The sequence continues at coordinate 33,307,370 of NC_088228.1, forward strand.
ATTTTAGACAGGTCTAAAGAAAAATAAAATGAGGAAAATTTAGTTTATTTCAGAAGAACAGATTAGCATACTCTGAGTTGTTCTTAAGTTAGGCCCTACCTGATCTACCTATGTCATTTGGCTGCGGGCTACACTAGATCATTTAGACAAGATTTGCTTAGAATTCTGTGGCATTATTTAATATATTATGAAGAACACAAATTGAACATAGCTGAATAAAATCAAAAGGATATTTTCTCCAAATTATTTGAGGGAGTGCACACTGTGTTGAGCATTAACAAAGAAACAGGTACTCCTCCTATGTTCTTAATTTCGAGTTATATATGCAACATTAGTTGTGATACAAATGTTGGGCTATATGTTAGAATTGTTTTTAGACATTCTCAGGCTGCATGATGCAACAATAATGATGAGTTGAAAAATGTAACATGAAAGGCATGAGGTCTGCTTTGTTTCTTGGCCAGGCTGCACACACTTCATAAGTCTGATTTGACAAGCACTTGATAATGCCTCAAATTTCCCAAATTTGCGTGGCCATAATGCCACCTAAAAAAATGTATGCCTTTCACAGCCAGTGGCCATTGTGCCCTTGGGTTGAATATATTCATTATGATTGGTGGTTCAAAAACAGAGGGAAGATCAAGAAAAAGTCAAACCCTCAACAACAAAAAAGTAAAACGGCAACATTATGCCTTTTCATAATTAATTATCCAGACACAAACACCACATTCTCCCCACCCCATCGAAGGCTAAAAACACTGTCGAACCGTTCCACAACCTAAAAAAACAATCACAGAAAACACAAGATATTTTGTAATAAGCGACAAACAATTATTTAAATAAATTGATCGACTGAATGATTTGTTGCTGTATCATTACTGTATAAGTCAGCTGCTAAGATGGCCTTTGAGCCATTTGGCTTCTTAGCCATCTTAGCAATTGTATCAGGTGCCAGTTAGACATTAAATACATTTTCTGAACTTGATGACCACTATCTGATTTGTCTCCTTTCACACCAAAATTTTCCTCGAAGCCTTCAGTGGTGTCAGAAGTGGGATGCCCACTGGATATTTTATAGATATTTTATGGGCCATTTCACAAAGTTGTGTTGGGGCACCTGCAGGGCTGTGCTTATGCATATTTAAATCCTACCACTTGGTGGCACTCTCTCTCTCTGGAATGATGGTGACTGGTGACGACCTCCCTGTTGAATATAGAGCTCTGAACCAGGAAGAGGTATTATTAGAGGGGGGGGGATCATTAGGAATGTGTGAGTGTTGTGCGCCAGTGAGTGTGTGCACATGTGTGAGTGTGTATGCATAAGCGAAAGAGAGTGAGAGAGAAGAGCGAGCAAGGAATCCCTCCCTTAGTTATAGTCCAGCATATACTGTGGCCTAGGCTGTGCCTTGCTTGCGTATGACCTCAGCTCCAATGCCTAAGGCTAAACAGACACGCGGTTAACCAGCTCTCATCCAAATTACAGTGATTCTGGGTTCCCTTTCGCCTGATTTAGTGGTTGTGTAGTTCCCTCTCTTATGTTACTCTGTTGTTTTTATAGTATGTCAGATGTACTCACACAGCCTTTCCAACCCTTGTTAAATTGAACAGGTTATTTGTTGGCCATTGAATAAACATCCAGTGAAATGCTACGGTTGCTGACACCATTCAAAAACAGAACCTGATAGCTCCTTTTTTTCAGTTCTCGAGATGTTGGAAAAGAGACATCAGCAGTATAGAATCAATGTAGAGACTATTTCTCAAGGAGATACACTGTACATTTCTATACTATCTATCTCTAATCTCTCCCCTTGAGCCACTCCGCTTATACTCATATAAAGCTATAGGTCAGTCCTCCTGTCATGGCATGATGTAAGATTGATTGACAGCTGACAGGGCAGCCAGATAACACATTTGACCCCAGATTTAACCTTTTAAACCAAGTCCTGTTTTCACCCTACCACCTCTCTTCACCAGACATAATACTAAACCCAAATACATTATACTTAGCGTCCTACGGCAGCTTGCAGCCCTCTCGCCGTAGCCCACCTATTAGTAGACAGTTGGCACCCTGTGGAGATGACCCTTGACCCCTCAGAGGCTATAGATAACCTCAATGCAATGTCATGAAATTGCCTCTCACTCCTTGTTGGTGCAGTGTTGTGACATATACTGTATGGAATACATGTAGGCTATGTAACAAAAATATAGGATTGAAAAAAACTAGGTACTATCCAAATGATTCAAGTCAATTGAAAATACTTTATTTATCCCAAAAGGAGCTGCATGAGCAGTGTCATTGGGTTTAAGACATAAGACACATACATGGCCTACATACTACAGAAAACACATGCATGATAATACTGTAGTGAAACGTGAAAACATTATTATTGTAATACTTACTTGGATTTATGATAATACGGTAACGTGTAGTTTGATTTGAAATCAAGAGAGAGAGTTGGGGGGGAAGAGAGAGTGGGGGGGACAGAGAAAGAGAGAGAGGGACAGAAAGAGAGACAGAGATACAGAGAGAGAGAGGAGAGAGCTGGATCAAGTCCCTATCCGGTAGAGACAAGCCCGAGCAACATGACCAAAATAACCCAGTCAAGCATTTCCTTGTGGGTAGTGAGTATGATGATCGTTGTAATGACACTGGAGGAGATTAGGCATGTAAAATAAACTATACTAAAGAGGGGGAAATGTTGATCTCTCTCTGTCTCTCTAGTCTTTGGCTGATATTGAATCAATTCACTTAACATCTTTATGCCAGAGGTCACATCGTCACGGATGTGGACAGAGAGAAAGAGAGAGGGTAAGAAGTAGAGGGGAACAATAAGATAAGGAGTAGAGGAATGGGAGGAGAAGAGGACGTGAGACTCTCGTGCCGTCACCTGAGGGACTCCAGAACATTGGAGGACAAAGTTATTGTCCTCATTGTCTTCCAATAGCCTACACACAGTAGCTTACCGGTTGTTGGTCCATCCTCACCAGAACAGTCACAGAACAAGAACAGTCACAGAAAAACAACACCAACAGGCCTATATTGTCACAGGCAGGAACATTACAGCAGAGAAGAAAGTTATGACTATGTGACCTAGAAAATAGAATACGCTCTTCCAGGTCACAGTGACACTCCAAAGTTGAGGTAACAGGGTGGAGGTGAAGAACAGGAACCTCTCCTGTGGTGTTTTAAACACATTTCATCACTATTATTGGAGCACGCTGTCCTATACGAGTTGTATCCATAATGTCATTGACTTTGGATCCGTCTGGGGATCAAGCAGCTTATGTTCCATAAACCCCATGACTCACGGTCATATCGTGTTCACTCTACGTGGTGACTTAGTTGACTTGAAAAAAGGTTTAGTCTGTTCTGTTAACACAATATTCTGGAACACTGTGTTCTGATGTTCCATTTTTCTGAAATGGCCTGAACTATTTTTTTAGGGTATTGGACGAAAACACAACACCAAATCAGATTTGCCCTATGCTTCCCGACCCAGTCATATTGCATGGGGTAAACTTTGCTGAGGCTTGACTTGTATCCTACATTGCACTCCCATTCTTGCACAGTTTGATTACCGTACAATGCCCACATTCCAAATGGTTGTATGTGCAGTCTGAGACATTCTGACTGTATCATCAAAGAAGTCACCAGTCGAAAGAGTCACAGAACGGTCCATAGCAATTGATGGCTAATGACATCATGGAGAAATGTCCATGATGCATTTCTCACCCAACGACCTCCCGAAAGTTTAATCCCAGCGTATGACGCAGAAAATTAGTTTAGTCATTACTCCTAAGACCCAAGATGATTTACTAGTGTTGTGTCTCTACTGTTTGTACTGGAGAGCCATGTAATCCTAGATCCTGTACTATCTATCCTCTTATTGTTTAGGCTGCAGCATCAGTCCCCTAACTCCCTAGGACGTGTTTTAACAACTTCCTAAGATAAAGGATGTAAGCAAATGCCATTAACGTGTACGTGTGTGTGTGCCCTATTTTTTTTTCCAGCAAAACGTCAGTCCTTGTTTGCAGACTTATCCCTTATGATCTCTCCAAATACACAGAGCTTGGAAAACCATCTGGTTTGCTGTTGCCAAACATACCACTGCCAACAGCACCACGGGACCACCATTTCTAAAGAGCTTGTGTCTGAAAAGTCGTAGTCAAATCGATCAATAATAATACTTTTAGCAAAACTGTTTATTTTCAATTTTACATTCTGTGGAAACATTGAGAATAGAAAGGTTCAGAACTTTTGTGAAACATCAAAGCACAGTAGAAAAATATATGGCAAATAGAAAGCAGATATGGAAGAGATAGATGGGAAGGGTTGAGTGGAGCTGAAGGTTGGGACTAATAACAAGATAACTAATGTAAAACATTCTGTGTCCGTAATACGTATATGGGTTAAGAACCATGGTAAAAGAGCACAGTTTGAAAGATATGGCAAATAGAAATCAAATCGGACAGACATCAGAAAGTAGATGGAAGAGATTGAGGAGGGACAGGAGTAAAAACAAACAAAATAGAACTATTGTAAAATAGACTGTGTCCATAATATGTTTACAGTATGCATAAGCTGGAAGAAGAGGCCTAAGCATTGTTATTCACTAGTTTAATATAATTAGGGGAGGGGTGGTAGGGTTAGAAAGTAATAAAATATGTCTGTATTTATATGTATGTATTGTTGAAGTCAGAGGTTTGCATACACTTTAGCCAGATACATCTAAACTCAAGTTTTTCACAATTCCTGACATTTTATCCCAGTAACAATTCCCTGTTTTAGGTCAGTTAGGATCACCACTTTGTTTTAAGAATGTTAAATGTCAGAATAAAGGAGAGAGAATTATTTCTTTCAACTTTTATTTCTTTCATCACATTCTCAGTGGGTCAGAATTTTACATACACTCAATTAGTAGCATTGCCTTTAAATTGTTCAACCTCTCTGGGATTAGTGGGATGCTAGTATCCCACCTCGACAACTGCCAGTGAAATTGCAGAGCGCCAAATTCAAACAGAATTCTCATAATTAAAATTCCTCAAACATGCAAGTATTATACACCATTTTAAAGATAAACTTCTTGTTAATCCAACCACAGTGTGCACACCATACAATTATGTTAGGACAGCGCCTAGCCACAAAAACCATAGACATTTTCCACTAACATTTGATTATATTCATCTGGTGGCACTCCCAGGACTCCATGTTACACAATAAATGTTTGTTTTGTTCAATAAAGTCCCTCTATGTCCAAAAAAACTCAGTTTAAATTGGTGTGTTGTTAAGTAATGCATTGTCTCAAATAACATCCGGTGAAATTGCAGAGAGCCAAATCAAATTACAGAAATACTCATCATAAACATTGATGAAAAATACAAGTGCTATACATAGGCCTAAAGATAAACTTCTTGTTAATCCAGCCGCTGTGTCAGATTTAAAAAAGGCTTTACGGCAAAAGCAAACCATGCTATTATCTGAGGATAGCACCCCATCAAACAAACACAGACAATCATATTTCATCCCGCCAGACGCGACACAAAATTCAGAAATAACGATATAATTCACGCCTTACCTTTGAAGATCTTTTGTTGGCACTCCAATATGTCCCATAAACATCACAAATGGTCCTTTTGTTCGATTCATTTCGTTGTTATATCTCCAAAATGGCCATTTATTTGGCGTGTTTGATCCAGAAAAACACTGGTTCCAACTTGCGCAACATGACTAGAAAATAATTAATAAGTTACCTGGAATCTTTGTCCAAACATTTCAAACAACTTTCCTAATACAACTTCAGGTATTTAACGTAAATAATCAATACAATTTAGACGGGATAAACTGATTAAAACAAAGTAGAGCGAGCTTTCAAACGCCCAATTTCATCAACCAATGTCAGAGACGTATAGGTGGCAGGGAAGTCAGGCGCAGGAGAGTCAAACGGAGTGTAAAATGGAGTCTTTTAATAAATGTCCAAGTAACATGCTCCATAACACTAATAAGAAAAATGAATATAAACAAATATGGGTACGAAGACCCGTCGCACACCTATACAAATAAACACTACACTGACACTACCCAAACCGTGAATAACCGAAACAGTACCGTGTGGTGAAACAAACACAGACACAATCACCCACAAAGTTCCCACAGAATATGGCAACCATAGACATACAATATACCTAGAAAGGAAACAGCTCCAAAAACATACAAAACCCCTGGACAAGACAAAAACACATACATCACCCATGTCACACCCTGACCTAACCAAAATAACAAGGAAAACAACAAATACTAAGGTCAGGGTGTGACAACCAATTTCTAAAGACTGTTGACATGAAGCAATAGGAACTGCAAGCAAGTGCCTTAGAAATCTAGATCCCCATAGAAAACTCATTGAAAAGGAGAGTGACCTCAAAAAAAGAAATTCCTTATTGGTTTGTCCTCGGGGTTTCACCTGCCAAATAGGTTCTGTTAAACTCACAGACATCATTCAAACAGTTTTAGAAACGTCAGAGTGTTTTCCTTCCAAATCTACTAATATTATGCATTTCCTAGCTTCTGGGCCTGAGTAGCAGGCAGTTTACTTTGGGCACGCTTTTCATTTGGACGTGAAAATACCGCTCCCTAGCCGAGAGAGGTTTTAACTTGGGTCAAATGTTTCAGGTAGACCTCCACAAGCTTCCCACAATAAGTTGGGTGAATTTTGGCCCATTCCTCCTGACAGAGTTGGTGTAACTGAGTCAGGTTTGTAGGCCTCCTTGCTCGCACACGCTTTTTCAGTTCTGCACACACATTTTCTTTGGGATTGAGGTCAGGGCTTGGTGATGGCAACTCCAGTACCTAGACTTTGTTGACTTTAAGCCATTTTGCCACAACTTTGGAAGTATGCTTGGGGTCATTGTCCATTTGGAATACCCATTTGCAACCAAGCTTTAACTTCCTGACTGATGTCTTGAGATGTTGCTTCAATATATCCACATAATTGTCCTGCCTTATGATGCCATCAATTTTGTGAAGTGCACCAGTCCCTCCTGCAGCAAAGCACCCCCACAACATGATGCTGCCACCCCCGTGCTTCATGGTTGGGATGGTGTTCTTCAGCTTGCAAGCATCCCCCTTTTTCCTCCAAACATAACGATGGTTATTATGGCCAAACAGTTATATTTTTGTTTCATCAGACCAGCAGACATTTCTCCAAAAGTACGATCTTTGTCCCCATGTGCAGTTACAAACCGTAGTCCTTTCAGGTTATATTGATATAGGACTCGTTTTACTGTGGATATTGATACTTTTGTACCTGTTTCTTCCAGAATCTTCACAAGGTCCTTTGTTGCTGTTCTGGGATTGATTTGCACTTTTCTCACCAATGTACGTTCATCTCTAGGAGACAGAACACATCTCTTTCCTGAACGGTATGACGGCTGCGTGGTCCCATGGTGTTTATACTTGCGTACTATTGTTTGTACAGATGAATGTGGTTCATCATTTTTTCTGAGGTCTGATTTCTTTGGATTTTCCCATGATGTCAAGCAAAGAGGCACTGAGTTTGAAGGTAGTTTGAAGGTACGCCTTGAAATACATCCACAGGGAGACTCAAATGATGTCAATTAACCAATCAGAAGCTTCTGAAGCCATGACATCATTTTCTGGAATTTTCCAAGCTGTTTAAAGGCACAGTCAACCTAGTGTATGTAAACTTCTGACCCACTGGAATTGTGATTCAGTGAATTATAAGTGAAATAATCTGTCTGTAAACAATTGTTGGAAAAATGACTTGTGTCATGAACAAAGTAGATGTCCTAACCGACTTGCAAAAACTATAGTTTGTTAACAAGAAATTTGTGGAGTAGTTGAAAAACAAGTTTAAATGACTCCAACCTAAGTGTATGTAAACCTCCGACTTCAACTGTATGTACAGTGCCAGTCAAATGTTTGTTCACACCTACTCATTCAAGGGTTTTTCTTAATTTTCTACTATTTTCAACATTGTAGAATAATAGTGCAGACATCCAAACTATTAAATAACACATATGGAATCATGTAGTAACCAAAAAAAGTGTTAAACAAATCAACATTTATTTTCTATTTGAGATTATTCAAAGTAGCCACCCTTTGCTTTTTGGTGACAGCTTTGCACACACTTTGCATTCTCTCAAACAGCTTGACATTCTCTCACCTGGAATGCATTGTAATTAACATGTGTGCCTTGTTAAAAGTTAATTTGTGGAATTTCTTTCCTTCTTATTGCGTTTGAGCTAATCAATTGTGTTGTGACAAGGTAGGGGTGGTATACAGAAGATAGCCCTATTTTGGAAAAGACCAAGTCCATATTATGGCAAGAACAGCTGAAATAAGCAAAGAGAAACAACAGTCCATCATTACTTTAAGACATAAAGGTCAGTCAATCCGGAAAATGTCAAAAACGTTCAAAGTGCAGTCGCAAAAACCATCAAGCACTATGATGAAACTGGCTCTCATGAGGACCGCCACAGGAAAGGAAGACCCAGAGTTGCAGGGTCAATCAACAGACACATCTCAACATCAACTTTTCAGTGAAGACTGCGTGAATCAGGCCTTCATGGTCGAATTGATGCAAAAACACGGAGGGGTAAAAATATTTCTGGAAAATATACCATGAAAATTCCATGAAAATTATAGAATAACAAACTAATTATATATGTTGACTATAGCAGACTATACATCCTGTAGGTAAATTGTGGTTTCTTCTTCTCTGTATCTGGCAGTGGCGCGAATGATGAATGACTGTAGGCGTGTGCAGAGGCCCGTCGGTTGGAGTTGACCAGTTTGAGCTTGTGAAAGTAACAACTGCCACTGACAGAAAACTCCAGGGGTTGCCACTGACAGAAAACTCCAGGGATTGCTAAACGGCTGTCCTCCAAACAGATTGTTATGGACTTGTGGGTCATGTACCACGCACTTGAACTCCACCTACTGTCCGATTGCTTAGCTTACAGAAATGCACCACCTCTATGAGATGAGATCCAGATCCGGATCCGGATCCAAATTCACAGAGTGTCTACCTTGATGTTCAGAAAACTCTAGGGACCCCCCTTTTGCGCAGTGGAACCCAGAACGATGTGACCACTTGGGTACCATGCTGTCCTTTCAGCTCTACAATTCGTAGAGCCCTCAAATTCCTTAGTGAAATCTCACTTATTATTCTTCTTCTTACAAATAGAAGAGTATCACTTCTCACCACGGTGCTCTAATCATAGTTACATGAAAGAGGAATCATTGTGTCGCAAGATCACAATGATTCATGAGAATTTTACATAACAGAACATACTGTAGTATAGTAAGTCTATATGTTACACCAAAAACACCTCCTCAGCATGGCCATTGTGAAGTAGTTTGGCTGGGGAGTGGGAGAGGGTGGGGGGGCTCAGCACCCCTTCTTCTTGCGGCTATGCCTACATTTCTTCCCTTCATGTGGCCAAGACTCAACAGAACGCACCCCTAGGCAGGATATATGCTTTGATTTCAAACTAAATAGGCTTACAAGAAAGGCTTATAGTTTGTTAACACCATTAAACACCAAGATGTAAATGCATATTCCCATGACACAGATGGAGATCAAATGATTGGCATGCAGTTTGGACATTTTACTGGTAGAACGTGAAGAATTATCATTCATGATTGACAGTGATGGACTTAGAAATTATATTAGCTATGCCTAACTTGGTGTTTAAGGGTATAACAAATATTTTTTTAAAGAACACAACACCACTGACAGTAACATGTTGGAGCTTCCACCATATTTTTTTTCCACCTCACATATCTGCAAACCTGGAAGCATTAGGCCCTTGTGGTTAAGGGGAAGTGGTAGGAAGTGAATTGGGAGCGGCTGTAGGAGTCTTCAGACACAGCAGCACAGCAGCACTGTGGACAAGTTTGGCACCCGTGCCCGGCACTGTGGGCCATGGCTCATGTTGCGTGCTAACTAGCTCCCTCCCCCATCCTCTCACGCTATCCCGCTCTGCAATTATATGCTGCTGCTCCCACCCAAACATGCAAGAATAGGTCTCCTCAGTCAACAGGCAGACCAACTCATTCTGTCCTCAAACTATTACATCATGACCGTTTGGCTGAGCCAGAGGATTCAGGCTTAAATTAACTTTGTCAGAGAAGCTAGTGACTGTGTCACACGACATAAACCGCCATGTGATGGGGTGAACAGTGATATTCTACAATGTTGAGAGAGAGACTAGCACACTACATCTTAAACCATCACGCTGATAGAGAAAACATTGCTATTATCTTTGGCCGAGACACTAATGTGAACCTTTCAGCATGGAATGCCCTACCACAATAGATGAAGGATTTTTAAACACCCTTCGGGTGTGTGAGCGCGTCAGTAGGCACTGATATGGTTATACAGTGCCTTCAGAAAGCATTCGCAAAGCTTGACCTTTTCCACATTTTGTTGTGTTACATCCTGAATTTAAAGTGGATTAAATTGAGATGTTTTGTCACTGGCCTACATACAATACCACATAATGTCAAAGTGGAGTTATGTTTTCAGAAATGTTTACAAATTAATAAAAAATGAAAAACTGAAATGTCTTGAGTGAATGAGTATTCATCCACTTTGTTATTGCAAGCCTTGTTAAGTTCAGTAGTAAAAATGAGCTTAACAAGTCATTATCAATTATCTGTAAGGTCCCTCAGTTGAGCAGTGAATTTCAAACACAGATTCAACCACAAAGACCAGGGAGGTTTTCCAATGCCTCAAAAAGGGCAGCTATTAGTAGATTGAATATCCATTTAAGCATGGTGAAGTCTTTAATTACACTTTGAATGGTGTATCAATACACCCAGGGAGGTTTGCTCTTCTTTGCCTTGCAACGAAAGGGCACCTATTGGTAGATGTGTAAAAATAACCAAAGTAGACTTTGAACATCCCTTTGAGCATGGTGAAGTTATTAATTACACTTCGATGGTGTAGCAATGCACCCAGTCACTACAAAGTAGTGACTTGCCTAGTTAAATAAATTTCACCATGAGGCCAATGGTGACTTTAAAACAGTTAGAGAGTTTAATGGCTGTGATAGGAGAAGACTGAGGATGGATCAAAAACATTGTAGTTACTCCAAAATACTAAACTAATTGACAGAGTGAAAAGAAGGAAGCCTGTACAGAATTTAAAAAATATTCAGAAACATGCATTCTGTTTGCAACAAGGCACTGAAGTAATAATGCAAAAAATGTGGCAAAAGCAATTACATTTTTCTCCTGAATACAAAGTGTTAAGCTTAAAAATATGGAAAGTGTAGGCCTCCCGGGTGGCGAAGTGGTCTAGGGCACTGCATCGCAGCGCTAGCCGTGCCACCAGATACTCTGGGTTCGTGCCTACGCTCTGTCGCAGCCGGTCGTGACCTGGAGGTCCGTGGGCGACGCACAATTGGCCTAGCGTCATCTGGGTTAGGGAGGGTTTGGCCGGTAGGGATATCCTTGTCTCATCACGTACCAGCGACTCCTGTGGCGGGCCAGGTGTAGTGCACGCTAACCAAGGTCGCACGGTGTTTCCTCCGACACATTGGTGCGGCTGGCTTCCAGGTTGGATGCGCGCTGTGTGAAGAAGCAGTGCGGGAGTTGTAGCAATGAGACAAGATAGTAATTACTAACACCAAAAGGGGGTAAAATGTAAAAAAATAATAATAATAATAATTAAATATGGAAAGTCAAAGTGCATCATGTTATGGGTATGCTTGTAATCGTTAAGGACTGTGAAGTTTTTCAGGATAAAAAAGTTAACGGAATGGAGGAAAATCTGATTCAGTCTGCTATCCATCAGACATTGGGAGTTGAATTCACCTTTCAGCAGGACAATAACCTAAAACACAAGGCCAAATCCTCACTGGAGTGGCCGAGTTACACTTTTAACTTAAACCACTTTTAACTTAAACCATAAAATGATCCAAAACCAATTTGAAAAAGCGTAAATAATTTAGAAAAAGAATAATGGGCAATCAAGATGTGAGAATTTCTTACAGACTTACTGAGAAAGATTCACAGATGTAATCGCTCCCAAATGTACTTCTACAAAGTATTGACTCAGGGGTGTGAATACGTATGTAAATAAGATATTTCTAAAATATGAAAACTATTCAATCCATTTTGATTTCAGGCTGTAACACAACAAAAATGTGGAATAAGTCGAAGGGTATGAATACTTTCTGAAGCAACTGTATGCGGCTGAGTTCCATCTATCAAACAGCAGGTGGCTATTGTGTCTCACACACCACATTTTCAAATCTGCCTCGCAACAGTATTCACTCTCCCTTCTCTTCCCAGTCTGTAGGGTTTGTGTGTGTGTGTGTCCGTGCGTGGGTGTGTGCATCAGACAGAAGTGATGGCAGCAGCAGCACCTCAGCCCGGCCCCCCTAACAAAGACCTGCGGCCCTCTCTCTCCCTGCAGCCCTCTCTCTCACTCCCACACACTCATAAATAACCACACAGTGGCAAGCCAAGCCAGGCCAAGAGGGGAGAAATTGAGAGAAAAGAGCCTATTTAGACCAGCTCTCTTATGCCTTCCAACTGAACTTTTCAATGAGTCAGTCCTACAACACCCCCTCCCTCCCTCCCTCCCTCCCTCCCTCCCTCCACCCCACCAACCTGAATCATCTCCAACACCAGAGGGAGGGTTAAGGCTTGCACACATTGCACCGAATGTGGATCTACCGTTCGTCTGCCAATCACTCAACGCGCTGTGTTTTAAGGACCACCCGCTGTAGACATCTGACTGCCAACATTTTTCATGGGTAATATATGTGAAATCGGTGCGCACTCGGTTTGTAAATTACATTCAGAGGTGCTAAGTACTCTGGGCCAACAATCACTTTTGGTGTGTCTGATTCCTTAGAGACCCCCAGTATTTGTAATGGAGTAGTTTTGGAGAGGGGGGGGGGGGTCAGAGGTAAAGGTCACAACACAGTGGAAGGAGGGGGGATAATAAATCCTGTAACCGTGGCGACAATGGTCGCTCTCCCTCTGACAATGGTTCCATTGTGGAGGGGAACTACACAGTGTGTCGTGGAGCTAAAGCCCTAATGGAGTTATAGAGGGGTGGTGGCTGCTGTGTTCCAATGAGAGAATCATGCTTTATCCAGGCAGAGGTCCCTGCTGCTAATTCTCTCAGTCAAAAATATGCGTGTGTGTACATGCGTGTGTGCATCAAGCGTGAATGCATGTAAGAAAGAAAGAACAAATTCGAACGCAAAAGGTCAGTGATAACCTCAGATCAACATCTGTCCTGTCAAGCTTCATCCTCTCAGACACAACTGGTACATGTTACAGCTTTCGAATACCATGACTGTCTCAGTGTCACCTCTGGTTGTTAGAGTAGGTCCATTTGGACTGGAGTGACAAATCGAATTCAAATAAAATTTAATTTTTCACATGCTTGGTAAACAACAGGCTAACATTGAAATGCTTACAGGTCCATTTGCAACAATGCAGAGTTAAAGATAAAAAAATATATAAAATATAAATAGTGACACTATGAATAAATAGACAGCGAATAACGAATAACCATAGAGTTAAAAACAATATGGCTAAATAAAGGGAGTAGTGAGTCGAGGTACAAGGTAATTGAGGTAGCTATGGTAGGGGTAAAGTGACTAGGCAAACGGAGAGATAATAGACCATAATAGAAGCATACGTGGCGCAGTAGCAGGAACATATGTGGTGAGTGTGAAAATGTGTGAGAGTGAGTGTGTATGTGTGTCGCGTCAGTATGCCTGTGTGTACATGTTATGTGTGCGTGGGCATATGTAGTGTGTGTGTGAGTGTGTCGCATCAGTATGCTTGTGTGTACATGTTATGTGTGTGTGAGCGTGTGTATGTAGTGTGTGTGTGTGTGTGTGTGTGTGTGTGTGTGTGTGTGTGTGTGTGTGTGTGTGTGTGTGTGTGTGTGTGTGTGTGTGTGTGTGTGTGTGTGTGTGTGTGTGTGTGTGTTTGGGTGTCAGTGTAAGAATGTGTAAGTTTGTGGGAAGAGTCCAGTGTGTGTGCATAGTCAGTGCAAGAGAGTTAGTTTAAGAAAAAGGGGGCAATGTAGGTAGAACGGGTAGCCATTTGATTAGCTATAGCAGCCTTGTTCAGCAGTCTTTTGGCTTGGGGTATAAGCTGTTCAGGGTCCTTTTGGTTCCAGACTTGGTGCACTGGTACCACTTGCCGTGTGGTAGCACAGAGAAGTGTCTATGGCTTGGGTGGCTGGAGTCTTAGAATATTTGGGGGGTGCTTTCCTCTGACACTGTTGTAGCGGTGTTGTTAGAGAGGGGTAAAGATAAAGATTTTCTTTGGGCGCCTGGTAGGTATTAACCCTGCCGAAAGGAAAAGAGTAGGATAGAGAGAGTACCACTACCAGACCCACACACATCAGCAGAAGAGATTGCCAAGAGTGTAGCATGTTTGCCAGATAGCCGGTGGAGAGAAAAGACAAGACACACCATAGAAAACCCACGTTACAGCACGTAAACACACGTAACCCCACCAATAATAATAATGGCTAAGCAATTGAACGGCAACTTCATAGACACAATTTACAAGAACGGACACAGTCATCAACATTAGAGGATTTCCAATAATCTGTATTACCTCCCAGTGGAGGAGTTTACTTTACAAACTAAACATGCTGAAAATAAATAAGACATCTGTAGCATCGCACACACAATCAGACTGCCGCGCCAACCAAGAACTACCTCCCAGAGAGCCGGAAGAGCTATCAATATTTCCTCCTTCCTTACTGCTGATGCGCTCTTAAAGTGGCAGCGCACAGTGAAGGCTCCGTGCAGGATTTTGCCACATCCTGGATGGCAGGGAGCTTGACCCCAGTGATGTACTGGGCCGTACTAACCACGCTCTGTGGTGCCTTGCGGCCGGGTGCCTTGCAGTTGTCGTACCAAATTGTGATTGTCAAATACCCCAGTCACACAAGGCAAGCGGTAGCGGAGCGCCAAGTCTAGGGCCAAAAGGCTCCTTAACAGCTTCTACCCTCGAGCCATAAGACTGCTGAACAATTAATCAAATGGCCACTCAGACTATTTACATTGAACCCACCCCTGTATATCCCGAGTGGCACAGCGGTCTAAGGAACTGCATCTCAGTGCAAGAGGCGTCACTACAGTCCCTGGTTTGAATCCAGGTTGTATCACATCTGGCCATGATTGGGAAACCCATAGGGCGGCACACAATTGCCTCAGCATCGTCCGTGTTTGGCCGGGTAGGCCGTCATTGTAAATAAGAATTTGTTCTTAACTGACTTGCATAGTTAAAATAAAAAATATATATCCTCGATATTGTAGTTTAACTTTTTATTTTCTGAAATAGTTTTACTTAAGATAATTAGTAAATGTTTTTTTAACTCTTTTTCTTGAACTGCATTGTTGGTTAAGGGCTTGTAATTAAGCATTTCACGGTAAGGTTTAAACCTGTTGTATTCGGCGCATGTCACAAATAACATTTTATTTTATTTTATTTGATGCAGTCAGTCAAGATGCTCTCAGTGACACAGTTATAGAACTTTTGGAGGATTTTAGGGCCCATGCCAAATCTTTATAGCCTCCTGAGGGGAAAGAGGCGCTGACGTTCCCTCTCCCCAACTATGTGAATGTGTGTGGACCACATTAATTCTTAGTGGTGTGAACAAAGAGGGACTTGAAGCTTTCAAATTTGGTGATGAGCTTTGCATATGTTAACCTTGCATATGTTAACCTGTTTATAGGTCTTACTCACATAAGCTACGGAGAGCGAACTCACACAGTCATCCAGAACAGCTGGTGCTCTCATGCATGGTTAAGTATTGCTTTCGTCCAAGCAAGCACAGAAGGCATTTAGCGCGTCTGGTTGGCTTGCGTCTGGGTTTCCCTTTGAAATCCATTATAGTTTGCGAGCCCTGCCAAATCCGTTAAGCATCAGAGCCGGCGTAGCAGGATTCGATCTTAGTCCTGTTTTGACACTTTATCTGTTTGATGGCTCGTCATAGGTCGTAAGGGGATTTATTATAAATGTCCAGATTAGTGTCCCGCTCCTTGAAAGCGGCAGCTCTAGACTTTAGCTCAGTGCAGATGTTGCCTGTAAACAATGGCTTCTGGTTGGGGTATGTACAGTGCCTTCAGCAAGTATTCAGACCCCTTGAACTTTTCCACATTATCTTATGTTAAATTACAACCATATTCTAAAATTTATTAAATTATTTTTTTCCCTCATCAACCTACACACAATACCCCATAATGATGAAGTGAAAACAGGTTTTTTGACATGTTTGCAAATGTATACACATTTAGAAACAGAAACACCTTACATACATAAGTATTCAGACCCTTTGCTATGAGACTAAATTGAGCTCAGGTGCATCCTGTTTCCATTGATCATCCTTGAGATGTGTCTACAACTTGATTGTAGTCCACCAGTTGTAAATTATATTGATTGGATATGATTTGGAAAGGCACACACCTGTCTATATAAGGTCCCACTGTTTGACAGTGCATGTCAGAGCAAAAAAAACAGGTCAAATGAATTGTCCGTAAAGCTCCGAGACAGGATTGTGTCGAGGCACAGATCTGGGGAAGGGTACCAAAACATTTCTGCAGAATTGAAGGTCCCCAAGAACACAGAGGCCTCCATCATTCTTAAATGGAAGTTCAGAACAACCAAGACTCTTCCTAGAGATGTCCACCTGGCCAAACTGAGCAATCGGGGGAGAAGGGCCTTTGTCAGGGAGGTGACCAAGAACCTGATGGTCACTGAGAACCTGATGGTCACAGAGCTCCAGAGTTCCTCTGTGGAGATGGGAGAAGCTTCCATGTGGACAACCATTTCTGCAGCACTCCACCAATCAGGCCTTTATGATAGAGTGGTCAGACAGAAGCCACTCCTCAGTAAAAGGCGCATGACAGCTCGCTTGGAGCTTGCCAAAAGATTCAGACTCTCAGACCATCAGAAACAAGATTCTCTGGTGTAATGAAACGTTGGTCTGAATGCCAAGAGTCACGTCTGGAGGAAACCTGGCACCATCCCTATGGTGAAGCATGGTGGTGGCAGCATCATGCTGTGGGGATGTTTTTCAGCGGCAGGGACTGGGGGACTAGTCAGGATCAAGGGAAAGATGAACGGAGCAAAGTACAGACAGATTCTTGATGAAAACCTGCTCCAGAGCACTCAGGACCTCAGACTGGGGCGAAGGTTCACCTTCTAACAGAACAACGACCCGAAGCACACAGCCAAGACAAAG
This sequence comes from Oncorhynchus masou masou, assembly GCF_036934945.1. Taxonomy (NCBI): domain Eukaryota; kingdom Metazoa; phylum Chordata; class Actinopteri; order Salmoniformes; family Salmonidae; genus Oncorhynchus; species Oncorhynchus masou. Next base: position 33,324,625 of record NC_088228.1, read on the forward strand.
CAGGACTGGCTTCGGAAACAAGTCTCTGAATGTTCTTGAGTGGCCCAGCCAGAGCCCGGACTTGAACCCAATCGAACATCTCTGGAGAGATCTGAAAATAGCTGTGCAGCGACGCTCCCCATCCAACCTGATAGAGCTTGAGAGGATCTGCAGAGAAGAATGGGAGAAACTCCCAAAAATACAGGTGTGCCAAGCTTGTAGCATCATATCCGAGAAGACTCGAGGCTGTAGTCACTGCCAAAGGTGCTTCAACAACGTACCGAGGAAAGGGTCTGAATACTTACGTAAATGTGATATTTCAGTTTTCAAATTTGCTAACATTTCTAAAAACCTGTTTTTGGTTTGCCTTCATGGGGTATTGTTTGTCTGTAACAATTTGTGGAAAACGTCAAGGGGACTGAATACTTTCCAAATGCACTGTACAGTATGTACGGTCTCTGTGGGGACAACATTGTCAATGCACTTATTAATGAAGCCGGTGATTGATGTGGTAAACTCCTCAATGTTATCGGATGAAACCCAGAACATATTACAATCTGTGCTAGCGAAACAGTCCTGTAGCTTAGTATCCACTTCATCAGACTACTTCCGTATTGAGCACATCACTGGTACTTGCTGTTTGAGTTTTTGCTTGTAAGCAGGTCGCAGGAGGATAGTTATGGTCTGATTTGCCAAAGGGAGGGAGGGGCTTATATGCGTTTCTGTGTGTGGAATAAAGATGATGAGTAAATTAGTAAAAGTCATGAGTAGATGGGGTGGTGTGAGGGGATGACAGACAGACAGGGAAGGTAATTGAGTCAAAGAGAAGGGCAAGAAGAGAGGAAGAATGGGCAATATAATGAGGGCTCTAAAGTGCAAAATATTTTGCTGTGCGACCACAAGTTTTATTTTGGCAGCACTGTGCTACTAGGAAAAAATCTCGCAGATAATAATTGTTGTAAGGGTTCATGTTGTAATGTTATTTCCGAGTGTCCTAGAAAAAAACAGCGAGTGCAGATTCGATAGTGTCATCCTTGCACCATTACTACAGCAAAAACAAATTACATACAGCCCAACCATAAAAAGATCTGACCCATATTACCGGCGCAACATTTTTTCATTCCTATACCAAATTGCCGGGACTGCATTTTACATTCATAAACCATGTCATGGGCCATTCTAAACCTACTCGCACGTCGTTAACCATTTGTTTAGTCTTGTTACCTCATTGGCTAGCTACCTAACAACATGTATATCCAAACATTTGGGGGCACAGAAATAAAATAAAAGGGATAGCTTCTTCAGGAGATCAATGGTCATAGCAATGAATGAATGACAGGTCTCTTGCATGTCATCATCAAAACACATTTTGAAAGAGATGTACTGCATCTCAATAGGTAAAAGTGCTTTTACACAATATAGAAACCTAATATTCCACAAATAACTTCGGAATTTAAATGCCATTCATATCAACATTTGAGCTTTTAAGGTAAACTAATGTCTTTACAGTGTTACATTTTAGTTTATAGCGCACAACATGTGCTTCAAAAGGAGCTAGATTTAATATGGGCCCAATATAGGCTGTATCGCAATCACTTTAACAAATATTATTTTCTGGTGCTCCTAAATTTTACGTGGTGCACCTAACTTAAAAAAACTAATAATAATTAAGTTGGTGCTACCAATTAATTGTTTTTAATATAGTGCCCTGTACATACTAACTGTAGTCATTCTCCAAAATAATTTGTCATTTTCTTCCCTACATTGTTTTTTCTCCTTTTTTGCTTGTTTCGGTTATTTTGTGACCTCTTTATAGAACACGCTATGTTCCCAGGCCCAGCTATTTGAAGCTCATAGTTTTGGTCATCCAACATTTCTTTCTGTTCCAACTCAAGCAGCTCAGACACTGTTCCCACTTACATTTCCACAATGGCAGGGTCCTAGGGGCCAGACCATAGCCGTCCTACACTCTGCCCGCACTCCAGTTGCCTCTGGCACCATCACTGCATGCTTTGTGTGCTGGTCTGGCAGAGGATCAGGGAAACCCCACAGTCTCTCCATGGAGAATGCAGAAAGAACACCCTCTCAAGTATGTTACAGACTGTTCTGCATCACTTCAATGGTGGTGAATAGGCCTACACACACGCACACACACAGCAGCCTTGAAACATGTTGCATTTACCATAGCCAGTGTTACAGTTACAACAACATGACACACATTCTCTTTGTGGTGGTTGTTGTTGTTGTTGTTGCTGCTGTGTCTTTTAAAACAGGCAACAATGATGAGAATTGAAATGAGAGGATCAATTAAATCTTTACTCCCCAAGTCAAAACAAATCAGAATCACCTTTATTCGCCAAATACATTTGCATGTACAGGAATTTGACTTTGTCACGCCTACTCCTGCTCCCTCTCTCCGGCTGTCGTCACCGCTCTACCAACCATCGGCCCTGGCAACATCATTACGCACACCTGGTCATCATTTTCTCCATTATTACTTGCCCTTTCTTTTGGCCTCGGTTGACATCAGCTATTAGGTAGCATTGTTTTCTCTTATGTTCAGTACGCTTCTCATGTTTGTTCATCTGTATCGGTTCATTATTAAACTCACCTTCTTCACCTGTTTCCTGACTCCTAGCGTATACGTTACAGACTTGGTGAAATGGTACTACCACAATAAACAGAATATACAGAAAGACTGATGATAGACAGGATATACAAAACAAGTATAGAAGCAGAGTTGACACAATTCCACATGCAGTATGTACACTGTCAACTTTAAGCTAAGCACTACAAGCGTCACCATAAACACTAAGCTACATTATAAATTATGTACATGTATGTAGAGATGTATGAATAAATAAACATTTACAGGATGATGTGCAGTGGGGGGATATGTATATGAACAAGTCAGGAGCATGTCATGGCTAGCTGAAGGACTGGACCAAGGTGCAGCATGGTAAGCTTACATTTTCTTTTTATTAAAAATGACACCGACAAAACAAAGAACAACACCAAACCGTGGCGGTTTGGGCTATGTGCCCTGAACAAAGTCAAAATTAACTTCCCACAAAACAGGTGGGGGAAAAGGGTACCTAAGTATGGTTCTCAATCAGAGACAACGATAGACAGCTGCCTCTGATTAAGAACCACACCCAGCCAAACACATAGAAATAGAAAATCATGGTAAAAAGAACATAGAATGCCCACGCTAGTCACACCCTGGCCTAACCAAAATAGAGAATAAAAAGCCTCTCTATGGCCAGGGAGTGACAGAGCATATAAGAATGTGTAGAGTGTGCATAGAGTAATGTGCAGTTCTAGGATGACAATAGTGCAGGATACATAGTCCGTGGATGAGTAGTGCAGAGTGCATAGTCCATTAATGAGAAGATCATTGTGGACCAGGTGGTGAGGGCCAAGGCAGGGGAAAGATGCTTTGGTCGTGATTCTCCGGAATAGTTTGCCAGAAGGGAGTGTTTGTAAGAGGTGGTGTCCAGAGTGGAAGGGGTCGGCAATGATGTTGCCCTGGAATCGTGCAGAACCTCGTGGAGGGCAGGTCGCAGCCGATGACCCTCTCAGCAAACCGGATAATCTGTTGCAGTTTGCCCTTGGACGAGACGGACACATTTCCAAACCAGACAGTGATTGTGGAGGTGAGGATGGACTCGATGATGGTTGTGTACAACCAAATCAGTGTTGTCCATGAGAGTTTGAATTTATTCAGCTGACGCAAGAAGTACATCCGCTCGTATGCCTTCTTGGTGATCGCTGTGATGTTTTATTTAAACAACCCCCCCCCAAAAAAAGATTCAATTCGTCACACGTGTAAGGACCGACGCCGGACACGAGAAGCAGGTATGGGAAGTTGACATGTAATTAGGACCAGACAAAGGGCAAGACAGAAACAGTGTCAGCACACGGATACACAATGACAATTGTGTAAGCAGCGGGAACAGAGATGGGCAACTGACAAATATAGGGGAGGTAATAAACAGGTGATTGAATCCAGGTGAGTCCAATAATACGCTGATGCGCGTGATGGGTGGAAGGCAGGTGTGCGTAATGATGGTGACAGGAGTGCGCAATGCTGGGGGAAGAGCAGGAGCAGGCGTGGCAATAGGTAATTCATTATCATGTAATTATACATACTTACCTTGTCAATTCAAAGTATTAATGCATACGATTAACACGTTAACCTTGACAGCACTATACACTTGAAGTAAATAGTGGACTGTAGAATAAAATGTAAAAAAAAAAATCAGTATCAGTCTATTCCGTTATGGCTTGCATTATGTCAGTCTATCTTGTTAAGGCTTGCAGTATCAGCCTATCCCTGTTAAGCCGGCTATAAGCTTCCACTGATCTCATCAGGGCTGCCTATATCTGAGGACCAGAAACCACAAGAGTCACACACACTCCTCACTCACACATGCTGATGTATGTAAATACAAGCTGTGACAACTCTCTTCTAGGTTAGGAGAGTTTGTACACAAGATAAGCGGGAGACCGACACAAAATCACACCAGAGAGAGTTTTTTCCAACAGGACAGTGCCTGAATAATTGTTTCTCTGGCCTGGACCGCTCCAGGCCATAGGCGTGGTCGGTGATAGCAGGGTTCAGTACACAAATCGGGTTCTCGGTAGATCAGGGTCCAAAACAGCCAACAGGTAAGTACAAACAGTCCAGGTCATACACCGTAAATCCAGCAGATATAAGCTAAGGACCCTGGGACTAAACACCTCACTCTGGCGGTTCATCCCAAATTATGCTACAGTGGTCGCCCCACTCACCGACACCAACACTGGATTACAGTATAGAGCCTCCTGTAATGTTCTAAATACTTTTGTGGCATTTGCATCCCATTTTACCATGATTGGCCCTCTGGATCTAGTCATGTCGGTGAGTGGGAAGGCCACTGTGGTATGAAACGCCGGTAGTAACCTGTCAACCCTAAAAAGGCTCGAACCTGCTTCTTATTTACTGTTCTCGGGCCTTCTTCTAATTGCCTCGACCTTCTTAAGTTGGGGTTTGATTAACCCTCTTCCCACGGTGTATCCCAGATACTCGGTTTCCTCTAACCTCACTTAACACTTGGCAGGGTTCGCTATGAGCCTTGCCTTCCTAAGGGCGTCTAGCACTGCCTGTACCCGGGGCAAGTGGGATTCCCAATCTGGGCTGTAGATCACCATGACATCTAAATAAGCTGTGGCGTAAGCTCAGTGCGGTTTTAGGACCTGGTCCATTAGCGTTGAAAGGTGGCCGGGGCCCCGTGTAAGCCAAATGGCATAATGGTGTATTGAAACTGTCAAAGTTGCAGAGGCTGTCTTTTCTTTGGCTCTGGGGGTCAGGGGAATTTGCCAGTAACGTTTGGCTAGGTCCAGGGTTGTAATGTACAGAGCGTTACTTCTTTTCTCCAACAGGGCCTCTACACAGGGCATGGGGTAAGGCATAAAACTTGGAGATTTCATTTACCTTCCGGAAATCATTACAAAACCACCAAGACCCATCAGGCTTAGAGACCATCGTTATTGGGCTAGACCTCTCATTATGTGACTATTCGATCACTCCAGCCACCAACATTTTCTCCACCTCCTCTCTGATCATGGCTTGTTGAGCATCAGGTACCTGATATGGCCTCATGCTTACTTTTCTTCCTGGTAGGGAAACAATATCATAGCGTAACCTCAGTTCGCCCTGGTATCCCTGAAAATACATCTCTGTTTTTCTGGATCAAGGTTTTTACTTCCTGTACTTGTGCTGGGTACAGTGTAGGTGAAGTATGCACTTCGGCTGCCTCTTGAGTGGGTGTGGGGTATGTGATAGATCTGTTCCGGGGGCCAACGACCTGGCTGTCGGATCCGATAATTAACTTTGTCTATTTTCTCTAGCACTTCATACTGGCTAACAGTTGACACTATACCGTGGTGACCAGCACCAACACCTTATCTTCTGGTTGAAATTCCCTCAGGCTAGCCTGCCGGTTATAAGTGTGTCGCTGGTGCTCTTGTGCTTGCCTTATATGCTCTCTTACTATGAGCGTGACTGTGGCTATCCTGTCTTGCATGGCCATGGCATTCTCTATAACACTAGTATAGACTAGCAATGTCTAAGATTCCACGGGGGTGACTCCCATATACCAGATCAAAGGGTAAAAACCCCAGCGAGGCTTGGGGAACCTCTCTAATGGCAAACATCAGATACGGCAATATTAAATCCCAGTTTTTCCCATCCTTATCGATTACATTCCTGAGCATTAACTTCAGGGTGCGGTTGAATCTCCCAACCAGTCCGTCCGTCTGTGGATGGCAAACCAATGTCCTCAACTGTTTCACCTACCACAACTTACAAAGGTCCGCCATAAGGCGGAACATGAAGGGGGTCCCCTGGTCAGTAAGGATCTCTTTTGGAATTCCTATCCTGGTGAACAGGAGCACAAACTCCTATATTTTTGGAAGCCATCGTCCAAAAGGGGATTGCCTTCTGGGTAGCGAGTGGCATAATCTAGGATGACCAGAATATATTGGTGCCCTCCGGTGGACTTGCATAGCGGGCCAATTATATCCATTGTTATCCTATTAAATTGCATTTCAATTATGGGGAGTGGCACTAACGGGCTTCTAACAGTTGGTCGGGGAGCTGTTAACTGGCACTTGAGGTACTCCCCACAATGTCAAGCCATTTCAACCTGAATCCCTGGCCAGTAAAACCTCCTCACAATCCTGTCTTGGGTTTTATCAATACCAAGGTGTCCCCCAGAATGTGCCCATGAGCCCATGAGCTAAGTCTCCGGTACCAGGTGGGGACCAACAACTGTTCCACCACATCAACCCCTACTTTTGATACTCTGTAGACCAAACCCTTTTTCATTATGAAGTGGGGGAAACTATTAGGCATTGTACCCTCTGGATTGCTGCGGGTTCGGATCCTTGGTCTGGCCCGTCCCGAAGTTAGTCAGGGACCCTGCCATGTCTGTTGGTTCTAGATAGTCCCCCTCTGAGCCCCCCGCTCCAGATGGACCCCTACCGCCCACTAGTACTGGGCTGCTCATTATTGACAGGGTCTGCCCTTTCTACCTCATCCTCCCCTACTAGCACCTGTGAGGTTGGACCCAGGAAGACCTTCTCTTTTCTTGGCTTTGGTTGAGGGCTAAATGCTACTGCCTGCCTGGTCAGGGGTTGTTGCTTCTCAAATGCCATTCCATAACCTTACAAAGTTAGGAAAGTATCTATCCAGTATTACATCATACTCCGGGACCACACCGACCTTTTAATTTATATTTAATTTCACCTTTATTTAACCAGGTAGGCTAGTTGAGAACAAGTTCTCATTTACAACTGCGACCTGGCCAAGATAAAGCAAAGCAGTGCGACACAAACAACAACACAGAGTTACACATGGAATAAACAAACATACAGTCAATAATCAGTCTGTGCAGAAGATGAGCGTGCAAGTAGAAAAACGGGGGTGCAACGGAGCAAAATAAATAACATTATGGGGATGAGGTAGTTAGATGGGCTATTTACAGATGGGCTACGTAGAGGTGCAGTGATCTGTGAGCTGCTCTGACAGCTGGTGCTTAAAGTTCATGAGGGAGATATGAGTTTCCAGCTTCAGTGATTTTTGCAGTTTGTTCCAGTCATTGGCAGCAGAGAACTGGGAGGAAAGGCGGCCGAAGGAGAAATTGGCTTTGGGGGTGACCAGTGAAATATACTGTACCTGCTGGAGTGCGTGCTACGAGTGGGTGCTATTATGGTGACCAGTGAGCTGAGATAAGGCCCCCGCCTGTGTGGCTCAGTCGGTAGAGCATGGCGCTTGCAACGCCAAGCGTCGTGGGTTCGATTCCCGCTGGGACCACCCATATGTAAAAAGTAGTGGCCCCAGCCGACTTGTAAGTCGCTTTGGACAAAAGCGTCTGCTAAATGGGATATATTTATATATTTTTTTTACAAATATTTATAGTTGACCTGGAGCCAGTGGGTTTGGCGATGAATATGAAGCCAGGGCCAGCCAACGAGAGCATACAGGTCTCAGTGGTGGTTAGTACAGTGGGGAGAACAAGTATTTGATTACACTGCCAATTTTGCAGGTTTTCCTACTTAGAAAGCATGTAGAGGTCTGTAATTTTTATCATAGGTACACTTCAACTGTGAGAGACGGAATCTAAAACAAAAATCCCGAAAATCACATTGTATGATTTTTAAGCAAGTAATTTGCATTTTATTGCATGACATAAGTATTTGATACATCAGAAAAGCAGAATGGTGACAAAACGGATGGCACTGTGATAGACTGCATCCAATTTGCTCAGTAGAGTGTTGGAGGCTATTTTATAAATGACATCGCCGAAGTCAAGGATCGGTAGGATAGTCAGTTTTACGAGGGTATGTTTGGCAGCATGAGAGAAGGATGCTTTGTTGCAAAATAGGAAGCCAATTCTAGATTTCATTTTTGAGTGGAGATGCTTAATGTGAGTCTGGAAGGAGCATTTACAGTCTAACCAGACACCTAGGTATTTGTAGTTGTCCACATATTCTAAGTCAGAACCGTCCAAAGTAGTGATGCTGGACGGGCGGGCAGGTGTGGGCAGCAAACGGTTGAAGAGCATGCATTTAGTTGTACTTGCATTTAAGAGCAGTTGGAGGCCATGGAAGGAGAGTTGTATGGCATTGAAGCTCATTTGGAGGTTAACACAGTGTCCAAAGAAGGGCCAGAAGTATACAGAATGGTGTCGTCTGCATAGAGGTGGATCACAGAATCACCAGCAGCAAGAGAGCCATCATTGATGTATACAGAGAAAAGAGTCAGCCCGAGGATTGAAGCCATAGAGGACAACAGGCCCTTCGATTTGACATACTGAACTCTGAGAAGTAGTTGGTGAACCAGGCGAGACAGTCATTTGAGAAACCAAGGCTGTTGAGTCTGCCGATAAAAATGTGGTGATAGACAGAGTCGAAAGCTTTGGCCAGGTCGATGAATACAGCTGCACAGTATTGTTTTTTATCGATGACGGTTATGATATCGTTTAGGACCTTGAGCGTGGCTGAGGTGCACCCACGACCAGCTCGGAAACCAGATTGCATAGCAGAGAAGGATCTGTTTGTTAACTTGGCTTTCAAAGACCTTAGAAAGGCAGGGTAGGATAGATATAGGTCTGTATCAGTTTGGGTCTAGAGTGTCTCCCCCTTTGAAGAGGGGGATGACTGCAGCAGCTTTCCAATCTTTGGGGATCTCAGACGATACGAAAGAGAGGTTGAACAGGCTAGTAATAGGGGTTGCAACGATTTTGGCTGATCATTTTAGAAAGAGAGGGTCCAGATTGTTAGCCCGGCTGATTTGTAGGGGTCCAGATGTTGCAGCTCTTTCAGAACATCAGCTATCTGGATTTGGGTGAAGGAGAAATGGGGGAGGCTTGGGCAAGTTGCTGTGGGGGTTGCAGGTCTGTTGTCCGGGGTAGGGGTAGCCAGGTGGAAAGCCATGGACAGCCGTAGAAAAATGCTTATTGAAATTCTCAAATTCTCACAGATTTATCGGTGGTGACAGTGTTTCCTAGCCTCAGTGCAGTGGGCAGCTGGGAGGAGATGCTCTTATTCTCCATGGACTTTACAGTGTCCCAGAACTTTTTGAAGTTTGTGCTACAGGATGCAAATTTCTGTTTGAGAAAGCTAGCCTTTGCTTTCCTAACTGCGTGTGTATATTGGTTCCTAACTTCCCTGAAAAGTTGCATATCGCGTGGGCTATGCTAATGCAGTAAACCACAGGATGTTTTTGTGCTGGTCATGGGAAGTCAGGTCTGGAGTGAACCAAAGGCTATATCTGTTCCTGGTTTTACATGGGGCATGCTTATTTAAGACTGTGAGTAAAGCACTTAATAACCAGGCATCCTCTACTGACGGAATGAGGTCAATATCCTTCCAGGATACCCGGCCAGGTCGATTAGAAAGGCCTGCTCGCTGAAGTGTTTTAGGGAGAGTTTGACAGTGATGAGGTGTGGTTGTTTGATTGCAGACCCATTACGGACGCAGGCAATGAGGCAGTGATCGCTGAGATCCTGGTTGAAGACAGCAGAGGTGTATTTGGAGGGCAGGTTGGTTAGGATGATATCTATGAGGGTGCCCGAGTTTACGGATTTTGGGTTGTACCTGGTAGGTTCATTGATAATTTGTGTGAGATTGAGGGCGGCAAGCTTAGATTGTAGGATGGCCAGGGTGTTAAGCATGTCCCAGTTTAGGTCACCTAACAGCACGAGCTCTGAAGATTGATGGGGGGCAATCAATTCACATATGGGGTCCAGGGCACAGCTGGGGGCAGAAAGTGGTCTATAACAAGTGGCAACGGTGAAAGACTTGTTTCTGGAAAGATTAATTTTTAAAAGTAGAAGCTCAATTTTTTGGGACACAAACCTGAATAGTAAGACAGAACTCTGCAGGCCATCTCTGCAGTAGATTGCAACTCCCCCCCTTTGGCAGTACTATATTGTTGTAGTTAGTTTCCTAAGCCAGGATTCAGACATGGCTAGGACATCTGGGGTGGCAAAGTGTGCTAAAGCAGTGAATAAAACAAACTTAGGGAGGAGGCTTCTAATGTTAAAATGCATGAAACCAAGGCTTTTACGGTTACAGAAGTCAACAAATGAGAGTGCCTGGGGAATGGGAGTGGAGCTAGGCTCTGCATGGCCTGGATGAACCTCTAAATCACCAGAGAAACAGAGGAGGAGTAGGATAAGGGTATGGATAAAGGCTATAAGAACTGGCCGTCTAGTATGTTCGGAACAGAGAGTAAAATGAGCAGGTTTTTGGGCACGGTGGAATAGGTTCAAGGCATAATGGTATGGTATGATGTGAGTACATTGGAGGTAAACCTATGCATTGAGTGACAATGAGAGATATTGTCTCTAGAAACATCTTTTAAACCAGGTGAGGGAGGTGGAATTAAAGGGTTAACTAAGGCGTTTTTGAGCAGGGCTAGAGGCACTGCAGTGAAATAAAGCAATAATTACTAACCAAAAAAGCAATGGACAAGGCATATTGACATTAGGGAGAGGCATGCGTAGCAGAGTGATCATAGGGGTCCAGTGAGTAGCTCGGCAGGCCGGAGACACGGCAATTCAGACAGCTCGGAGGGCCTGGGCTAGCAAGCAAGCAGAAGGGTCTTAGAGGGATGTTGCGACGTTAGGCGTTTGTTGTAGCCCCCTCGTACTATTACGTCGGCAGACCAGTCGTCATGGATCAGCAGAGCTCCGTGTGGTAAAAAGGTCCAGGCCAATTGGCAAATAGGTATAGTGGCCAAAGAATTTGTCTGATGGGCCTCTTCAGCTAACAGTCCGATATGCTCTAGACAGCTAGCGGGCCGCACCTAGCATTCAGGGGACGTTGCAACGGAGGTGCCAGTTGAAAAACCTCCTCGGGCAAATTACGTCAGTCGTCCAGTCATGATGAGTCGGCGGGGCTCCATGTCGGCAGTAAAAGGGATTCAGGCCAATTGGTAAAATAGGTATTGTAGCCCAAGGAGTGGCTGATGGACCTCTTCGGCTATCCGAGAGATAGGCATAGCAAGGGCTAGCTCCAGGCTGATTGGTGCTTGCTTCGGGACACAGACAATAGTCAGGAGTGGCCACTCGGATAGCAGCTAGCTGGCTGCGATGATCCAGGTGAAAAGGTTCAGAGCTTGCGGTAGGAATCCGGCGATATGGAGAAAAATACGTCAGATTTTCTCTGGTTTGAGTCGCGCTGGCGAGAGTTGTCCGGGCTAAAAGGTAGCTGTGGCTAGCTGACTCCTAGCTAGTAACAAGTTGGCTGGCTAGCTTCTGTTGGGGGTTCTGGTTCAAAAGTAAAGAAAATAGCAGATCCATACCACATTGGGTGAGGCGGATTGCAGGAGAGTATGTTGAAGTTGAGGGTAAGAAAAATATTTAAAAAATATATGCAAATAAAAAATATTTTAAAAAGATATAAGAAGATATATATACGGGACACGACAAGATGAGGACAAAAGACGTCTGACTGCTACGCCATCTTGGATCTAACATCTGACCTCATAATAAGCTGTCCTCAGTTTGTATGCTCACTACGGCTGTGGGGTACGGGCAGGTATCACCATAAATGCACATAACACTGACGTCCTGACATTTATCCAGTTTATGAGTTGGCACTAAGTTTGCACTCAGTTTCTTGGTCTTTCAGTACAGTGGTTACCACAGGACAGATATAATATATCAGTTTCTTCTTTCCCACCGATGTTACATTGCATTGGCTCCTCTTTAACAGGGAATTATGCCGCAATATGTCCTGGTCTATTACAATTGTAACAGATTATAGGGTTTTGGGGGGAGGGGGGCTGGTTCTATCCTCACAGCCCCCCCCCCAAATACTGAATGAAACAGTATTACACTGTCCGCTGGTTTACCAGGGCCCCAGGGCCAGGGGAACGTCCCCCCCCCCCTCCTGTGCCTGCTCAGCTGTTCCTGCCATACAATACTGTTCAACCAGGGTCATGAGATGGTCAGCGGAAAGTACCTCATTCTGATCAACCCATCGTCATATTTCTCGGTGTAGCCCTCGCTGAAACTGGTTGAGTACGATGAACGGGTCGCTAGCTCCTGCAGGCCTACTTTTAACTCCTTGGTGTTTCTCTCTTGCTCCTCTCTGAGCAGCTGGTTGGTTGGGTGCTGGACCTGCACCTTGTCCTGATGCATTCACAACTCATCTTGATGAGCTATTTGTTGAGTTCTAGTTGCCTCTTGTTGGGCTGCAACTGCTTGTAACAGTGCTTGTAATGGCTCCTTCCATACTCATTTTCCCAGAGCAAACTGAATGAAATAAACAAAATACAAAAACCTAACTCCCCTTTTGATTGCTAACTGAACGTATTACTTTTTATTATTATTTTTGTTAACCTAACCAGCGGTATAGCTAATCCGTTTATCCACTTCAAACCACAATAAAACACACAGTCCACCGTGTGCCTGCATTCTCCACCACGTGTGACAACTCTCTTCAAGGTTAGGAGAGTTTGTACACAAATTAAGCGGGAGACACAAAATCCCACCAGAGAGAGTTCTTTCCAACAGGACAGTAACTGAATGTTTGTTTCTCCAGCCTGGACCGCCCCAGGCCGCAGGCGTGGTCGATCGAGGATAGCAGGGTTTGGTACACAAATCGGGTTCTCGGTAGATCAGGGTCCAAAACAGCCAACAGGTAAGTTCAAACAGTACAGGTAATACACGGTAAATCCAGCAGATATATTATCACTTTCTCTTTTCAATGGTTCACACGTCCACAGCTCCTTTCTCTCCCCCTCTTCCTGGTGTGGCTTGACCCCTTATATAAGTACACTGTATGTGGGTCAGCCCCACCTTGCGAGCGTTCCTCTTGCTTCTGGGGATTGTAGCATTTTGGTGGTCGGCCATTTTGTGTTTTGTAGTTCACCATCTGGCCACCCCTTAGTTGGAGGGCAGAGCCCGTTTCTTAGTTCTGTCCTCACATATCTGCCATTTATCACTCGGCCCCCTTCTTTGCCACAAAACACACACACACACACACACAGATATACATAAACATGTGTATCATGTTAACACTCATACACACACACACAAAATAATATAAAAAGTCACACTTTTACATTGTCTTGATGTTTGCACGCCACAGACACACTCAGGGGATATGCCCATCCTAGCCATCTCTCCCCCTATATAGATCTAGCACTGATACTGAGTGTTAGCAGAATAGTGCACTAGGAGTGAAACATGATGTCACAAAGGTCAGACCCAGAGGCCAAGAGGGCACATTCTGTGAGGGTTGTACAGGGTGAGGGCTGGGGGATGGGCAGCCACTGACAAGTCCTGACAGACTATTTCTAAGAACCCACAAAGACTACACACACGCGTACACACCAATATACAAACTTGGACAGACAACGCATGTCAACTGGAGGTCCAATGCTTCCCAAGCCTTTGACTGTTTCAGGTGGAATTCTTCTGCTATAAGGAACAACTTGCATAATGAATGCAAATTAGACAAAGAAAATGCAAATAACTCAAATAAGGTGCCTTGTGAAAGTATTCGGCCCCCTTGAACTTTGCGACCTTTTGCCACATTTCAGGCTTCAAACATAAAGATATAAAACTGTATTTTTTTGTGAAGAATCAACAACAAGTGGGACACAATCATGAAGTGGAACGACATTTATTGGATATTTCAAACTTTTTTAACATCTCAAAAACTGAAAAATTGGCCGTGCAAAATTATTCAGCCCCCTTAAGTTAATACTTTGTAGCGCCACCTTTTGCTGCGATTACAGCTGTAAGTCGCTTGGGGTATGTCTCTATCAGTTTTGCACATCGAGAGACTGAAATTTTTTCCCATTCCTCCTTGCGAAACAGCTCGAGCTCAGTGAGGTTGGATGGAGAGCATTTGTGAACAGCAGTTTTCAGTTCTTTCCACAGATTCTCGATTGGATTCAGGTCTGGACTTTGACTTGGCCATTCTAACACCTGGATATGTTTCTTTTTGAACCATTCCATTGTAGATTTTGCTTTATGTTTTGGATCATTGTCTTGTTGGAAGACAAATCTCCGTCCCAGTCTCAGGTCTTTTGCAGACTCCATCAGGTTTTCTTCCAGAATGGTCCTGTATTTGGCTCCATCCATCTTCCCTGTCCCTGCTGAAGAAAACAGGCCCAAACCATGATGCTGCCACCACCATGTTTGACAGTGGGTATGGTGTGTTCAGGGTGATGAGCTGTGTTGCTTTTACGCCAAACATAACGTTTTGCATTGTTGCCAAAAAGTTCAATTTTGGTTTCATCTGACCAGAGCACCTTCTTCCACATGTTTGGTGTGTCTCCCAGGTGGCGTGTGGCAAACTTTAAACAACACTTTTTATGGATATCTTTAAGAAATGGCTTTCATCTTGCCACTCTTCCATAAAGGCCAGATTTGTGCAATATACGACTGATTGTTGTCCTATGGACAGAGTCTCCCACCTCAGCTGTAGATCTCTGCAGTTCATCCAGAGTGATCATGGGCCTCTTGGCTGCATCTCTGATCAGTCTTCTCCTTGTATGAGCTGAACGTTTAGAGGGACGGCCAGGTCTCGGTAGATTTGCAGTGGTCTGATACTCCTTCCATTTCAATATTATCGCTTGCACAGTGCTCCTTGTAATGTTTAAAGCTTGGGAAATCTTTTTGTATCCAAATCCGGCTTTAAACTTCTTCACAACAGTATCTCGGACCTGCCTGGTGTGTTCCTTGTTCTTCATGATGCTCTCTGCGCTTTTAACGGACCTCTGAGACTATCACAGTGCAGGTGCATTTATACGGAGACTTGATTACACACAGGTGGATTGTATTTATCATCATTAATCATTTAGGTCAACATCGGATCATTCAGAGATCCTCACTGAACTTCTGGAGAGAGTTTGCTGCACTGAAAGTAAAGGGGCTGAATAATTTTGCACGCCCTTTTTTTCAGTTTTTGAATTGTTAAAAAAGTTTGAAATATCCAATAAATGTCGTTCCACTTCATGATTGTGTCCCACTTGTTGTTGATTCTTCACAAAAAAATATGGTTTTATATCTTTATGTTTGAAGCCTGAAATGTGGCAAAAGGTCGCAAAGTTCAAGGGGGCCGAATACTTTCGCAAGGCACTGTAGTTATTGTAGTAAGTGTACAAGTTGTACTTAACACATACTGTACAAGGGTGTGTGTGTGTGTGTGTGTGTGTGTGTGTGTGTGTGTGTGTGTGTGTGTGTGTGTGTGTGTTACTATCCTTGTGGGTACTGGCAATCCTCACAAGTCCCCACAAGGATAGTAAAACAAGGAAAATTCTTCATGGTGGGGACATTTCCCAGGTACTCATGAGGACAACGTCTATTTTAGGTTTAGAGGTTAGGTTTAGGGTTAGAATTAGGTTTAGGTTTAGGCGTTAGTTTAGAGTTATGAGTTGCCCTTACAAAGAAAACACATACAATTGTTTCATATGTGAAAATCGCATTTTGACACGTGAGAATCGCATTTTCACATGTGAAATTGCTGATTTCACAATTTCAGATTAAATTTCAAGTGAAACCATATTTTTACATGTATTAAATTTAGAGTTATGTTAACACCACCTTTTCACGTGAGAAGAACAATATGTTTTCACCTCACATGTGAATTGCAGTTACACAGGAAATGTGTGGTTTCACATGTTAAAAACTTTTGGTAACACTTTATTTGACACCTAGCGTCATAACACGTTATGGCACGGTCATAACCATGTCATAGCTGATATAACCTGTCATAACATTGTCATAACACTGTCATGACACATATATTTAGATGTGTTGTGGCATATATTGCAATATTTTGGCTGGTTCTGACACCTATATAAGAGTGTCAAAGCCCACAAATCTTACCACAAGGCAAACCATAACATTCTACTTGTAAATAGTATGTTATATAATATTTCCTAACATTTGCTAATTTATTACCATTGTAATTGTACACATGTCAAACATGTGGCTAGTCCAATGATCTGTTGCTGATGACTGGGATGAATGCAGGAGTGGAACAAAAAAAACTCTTTGGGACTTATGACTGACAGGTCATGTACGTGATAATAATAATAATTACATTTGAACTATATAGTGCTTTTCATATAATCTCAAAACTCTTCAAGACTTTTACTTTTTACGCTTTAACTCGACATTTTGTTACAGCCTAAATTCAATTCAACATGGACTAAATATATGTTTTTCTCACCCATCTACACACAATACCCCATAATGACAAAGTGAAAACGTTTTTAGAAATGTCTGCGAATTGATTTAAAATGGCATTTTGAAATAAGTATTCACACCCCTGAGTTAGCATTGTTACACGTTAGCATTGTTTACAGCTGTGAGTCTTTTCTTTGTCCGTTTCTAAAAGCCCAGCACACCCGGATTGTACAATATTTGCACATTATTCTTTGAAAAATTATTCAAGCTCTGTCAAATTGATTTTCTTCAAGGATTTTGCCTGTGCTTAGCTCTATTCCGTTTCACTTTGTCCTAAAAAAAACTCCCTAGTCCTTGCCAATGACAAGCATACTCATAACACGATGCAGCCACACCATGTTTGAAAATATGAAGAGTGGTACTCAGTGATGTGTTGGCTTTGACCCAAACATAATGCGTTGTACTCAGGACATAGAGTACATTTCTTTGCCATTTTGTTTGCAGTTTTACTTTAGTGCCTTATTGCAAATAGATGCATGTTTTGGAATATTTTTTATTCTGTACAGGCTACTTTTCACAATGTCCTTTAAGTTAGTATTGTGCAGTAACTACAATGTTGTTGATCCATCCTCAGTTTTCTCCTATCACAGCCATTAAACTATGTAACTTTAAAGTCACTATTGGCCTCATGGTGAAATCCCTGAGCGGTTTCCATTCTAACCGTTAACTGTGTTAGGAAGGACACATTTACATTTACATTTACATTTAAGTCATTTAGCAGACGCTCTTATCCAGAGCGACTTACAAATTGACACCTGTATCTTTGTAGTGACTGGGTGTATTGATACACCATCAAAGGGATATTCAAAGTCTAGCGGCGCCACCACTATGAGGAGATATTATAACTCTTAACTGAAGGCGCGCGCCTCATACGTTGGAAGAAGAGAGGCAAGAAGAGAAGCCCAGCGCAAAAATGTAAATTGCCTGTGCCTGCTTATTCATCAAAATAGTGTGTAAGATCATACAAAAGATTTTGCTGTGACTCTTATGTGGATTATGTAAAAAAAATATTTGTTGGTCTGATATGTGATTAGAAAGGAGCATCCAGACACTGCACTTGATGAATTTATGAAATTACTTCTTCCAATTATTGATAAACATGCATCTGTTAAGAAACTGACTGTTTGAACTGTTCAGGCTCCATGAATTGATGAGGAATTGAAAGACTGTATGGTTGAAAGAGATAGGGAAAATGAGTGGCTTATAAGTCTGGCTGTACAACTGACTAGCTGACTAACTGCAAATGAAGACAGTTTGTGACTAACCTCAACAAAAAAAAGCAGAAACAAAGCTCAGTGATATAAAAATGATGGAAGAAAACTTTGGAGTACTTTAAATTAAATCATGTGCAGAAAGACAAATTCAACTTTCAAATCAAATCACATACACGTTTGACCAAATTCAATGCTATTTCTCTGTAAACAAACTGACAACAGACTTTCAGCATGCTTACAGAAAACTCAACATGTACTGTGTTTTTGCGTTTTATTGCTTTTCAACCTCTGCCACATTGTGGATTCAGAGCTATCTACAGTTGAAGTTGGAAGTTTACATACACTTAGGTTGGAGTCATTAAAACTCGTTTTCCAACCACTCCACAAATTTCTTGTTCACAAACTATAGTTTTGGCAAGTTGGTTAGGACATCTACTTTGTGCATGACACAAGGACTTTTTCCAAAAATGGTTAACAGACAGATTATTTCACTTATATTTCACTGTATCACAACTCCAGTGAGTCAGAAGGTTACATAAACCAAGTTGTCTGTGCCTTTAAGAAGCTTGGAAAATTCCAGAAAATTATGTCATGGCTTTAGAGGCTTCTGATAGGCTAATTTACATAATTTGAGTCAGTGCCTCTTTGCTTGACCTCATGAGAAAATCAAAAGAAATCAGCCAAGACCTCAGAAAAACAATTGTTAGACCTCCACAAGTCTGGTTCATCCTTGGGAGCAATTTCCAAATGCCTGAAGGTACCACCTTCATCTGTACAAACAAAAGTATGCAAGTATAAACACCATGGGACCACGCAGCCATCATACCACTCTGGAAGGAGACACGTTCTGTGTCCTAGAGATGAGAGATGGTGCAAAAAGTGCAAATCAATCCCAGAACAACAGCAAAGGACCTCGTGAAGATGCTGGTGGAAACAGGTACGAAAGTATCTACAGTAAAACAAGTCCTATATTGACATAACCTGAAAGGCCGCTCAGCAAGGAAGAAGCCACTGCTCCAAAACCACCATAAAAAAGCCAGACTATGGTTTGTAACTGCACATGGGGACAAAGATCGTACTTTTTGGAGAAATGTCCTCTGGCCTGATAAAACAAAAATAGAACTGTTTGGCCATAATGACCATTGGTATGTTTGGAGGAAAAGGGGGGAGCCTTGCAAGCTGAAGAACACCATCCCAACCGTGAAGAATTGGGGTGGAAGCATCATGTTGTGTGGGTGCTTTGCTGCAGGAGGGACTGGTGCACTTCACATAGTAGATGGCATCAGGAGGTAAGAAAATGATGTGTATATATTGAAGCAACATCTCAAGACATCAGTCAGGAAGTTAAAGCTTGGTCGCAAATGAGTCTTCCAAATGGACAATGACCCCAGGCACACTTCCAAAGTTGTGGCAAAATGGCTCAAGGACAAAAAAGTCAAGGTATTGAAGTGGCCATCACAAAGCCCTGACCTCAATCCAATAGAACATTTGTGTGCAGAACTGAAAAAGCGTGTGCGAGCAAGGAGGCCTACAAACCTGACTCAGTTACACCAGCTCTGTCAGGAGGAATGGGCCAAAATTCACCCAACTTGTTGTGGGAAGCTTGTGGAAGGCTACACGAAACATATGACCCAAGTTAAATAATTTAAAGGCAATGCTACCAAATACTAATTGAGTGTATGTAATCTTCAGACCCATTGGGAATGTGATGAAAAAAATAAAAGCTGAGATAAATCATTCATTCTACTATTATTCTGACATTTCACATTCTTAAAATAAAGTGGTGATCCTAACTGACCTAAGGCAGGGAATTTTTACTAGGATTAAATGTCAGGAATTGTGAAAAACTGAGTTTAAAATGTTTGGCTAAGGTGGATGTAAACTTCTGACTTCAACTGTATCTAATACAACTCAGAGGGTTTTCTTTACTGGAAGCCTCTCTAATGTCAAACATGTAGGATGTGGTGTACCGCAGGGCAGCTCTCTAAGCCCTCTACTCTTTTCTATTTTTACCAATGACCTGCAACTGGCATTAAACAAAGCCTGTGTGTCCATGTATGCTGATGATTCAATCATGTACGTGTCAGCATCCACAGCTAAAGAAGTCACTGAAACGTTTAACAAGGAGTTGCATTCAGTTTTAGAATGGGTGGCCAGTTAATAAACATCTCTGAAACTACAAATCATTCCCTGAGCTCTAGACCTCAGCTGAATCTGGCAATGAATGGTGTGGCTGTTGAACAAGTTGAAGAGACTAAATTACATGGTGTTACCTTAGATTGTAAACTGCCATGGTAACAACAATGGCTGTAAAGATGGGGAGAGGTCTGTCCATACTAAAGAGATGCTCTGCTTTTTTGACACCACACTCCAAAAAAGCATGTTCTGCAGGCTCCAGTTTTATCTTATCTTGATTATTGTCCAGTCATGTGGTCAAGTGCTGCAAAAAATACCTACTTAAGCTGCAGCTGACCCAGAACAGAGCAGCACATCTAGCTCTTCATTGTAATAACAGTGCTAATATAAATAGTATGCATGCCAGTCTCTCTTGGCTAAAAGTTGAAGAGAGACTGACTGCATCACTTATTTTTTATAAGAAACATTTATGTGTTGGAAAGTCCACATTGTTTGCATAGTCAACTTACACAGAGCTCTGACACACACACTGACCCCACCAGACATGTCACTTGGGGTATTTTCACAGTCCCCAAATCCAGAACAAATTCAAGAAAGTGTACAGCAAGGTTCCTCAACTTGCGGCTCAAGGTGCAAATTTGCCCCACGGGAGATGGTATTTAGCCCCCCAAGTTTTCTGTTAGAAAATTGTTGGACATAAATGACTGTAAAAACACCAGAAAATCAGCTGCAAGTTATTTTAATTTTGGAAATCTGTTCCAATGAATAATAATGATAATGATAATAAAGAGATATATAGGTATATAGGTATGTGATCATATACAAATGTCTGCTGGATCCAAGTGTGGAGGTGAAGACCTTGAGGGAGGCTGCAGAAACAAACTTTCAAACGAAAAAATAAACTTATTGGCAGTGAAAAAAAACACATTTGTAATGAATTCTTTACAGTCATGTTTTTTTCATCTTATTTTCAATAACATGTAGAAAATACACTTTATGACACTGTCATGAAGCGTTATGGCCATCCTGTGTCACTTTACTACTAAGAAAATACTGTGTATGACACCAGCTCTGCTGATGGTTTTGTCACAGAAACTATTGCCTTATATAGCAAATGTGGGTTGTGGCACGTGCACTCTAGCTAACAGCTCACAGACAGTGTGGGTAGGCTACCTACATTATGAAATTAGTATGGATAAGAGCGATATTATTTTTATTTGTCAAACGGCAGCCAAGCATCGATCGTCATGTCACCAGAATAAGACCCTCAATATTTATTGGAAATGAGCTTCAAGCTTTTCACCTGGCATATTCACCACCCTGTGAAGTTCATAACTTATTTCTGTAGCCTAATAAACTCAGTTTTCTCATATTTAGCTGCTATGTAGCAGAAATTACACATCAATTAGCCTAACAATGAGGGAAAAAGTAGTCGACTTAGGATACATTTAGCCAACTATTTATTGTTAAACTCAGAAGGTTTTGTCTGGCTAATAGCCTTGACAAATGGGCTGCAATTAAGGTCAATTCAATTAAATCCAACTTGAGACACTCCCCTGGACTTCTGAAATCCTCATTGCTGTTTTTCTGTGTCACTTTTTTTCTTTCTTTCTCTTAGAGAAAAAGTCACTTTGTGTCTGTGTTTTGTCTCTCTCTTTTTTTATAAGTAGAGGCCGATAGTAGCTACAGTATGAAACTGCGTCACCTTGCATTTTTGAGCGCTAATGTTTTCAACAAGGCCTGTAGGTCCAGGTTGCATGCCCGACTGTTTTCTATACTGAGTCAGTAGCAGTGCGAAGGTAAAATCGGGGGAAGCCAAGCCATGAAATAAATGCCCATATTACAACCTACTGTATGTGTTGTGATAATTGCTTTGTTTGGTCTATGACCTATTAGTTCATATACCTTGACACTGTGATATATATTTTTTTATTTTTTTATTTCACCTTTATTTAACCAGGTAGGCTAGTTGAGAACAAATTCTCATTTACAACTGCGACATGGCCAAGATAAAGCAAAGCGACACAAACAACACAGAGTTACACATGGAATAAACAAACATACAGTCAATAATACAATAGAAAAAGTCTATATACAGTGTGTGCAAATGACGTAGGATAAGGGAAGTAAGGCAATAAATAGGCCATAGTGGCGAAATAATTACAATAGAGTAATTAAACACTTGAGTGATAGATGTGCAGAAGATGAATGTGCAAGTAGAGATACTGGGGTAACATAAATAGCAACATAAATAAATAATAGTATGGGGAAGAGGTAGTTGGATGGGCTATTTACAGATGGGCTATGTACAGGTGCAGTGATCTGTGAGCTGCTCTGACAGCTGGTGCTTAAAGTTAGTGAGGGAGATATGAGTCTCTAGCTTCAGTGATATTTGCAGTTCATTCCAGTCAATGGCAGCAGAGAACTGGAAGGAAAGGCGGCCAAAGGAGGAATTGGCTGTAAGGGATTTTCTTCCGAAGAGGAGAGGCGAAAAGGATCAGAGGACCAATATGCGGCGTGGTAAGTTTCCATGGTTCTTTTTAATACGTAAATGTACACATGAACAACTGACTACAAAAACAAGAAATGTGAAAAACCCCAAACAGTCCTATCTGGTGCAGACAGAGAAAGGAATATTCACCCACAAACACACAGTGAAACCCGGGCTACCTAAGTATGATTCTCAATCAGAGACAACTAATGACACCTGCCTCTGATTGAGAACCATACTAGGCCGAATCATAGAAATACCCAAATCATAGAAAAACAAACATAGACTGCCCACCCCAACTCACGCCCTGACCATACTAAATAAAGACAAAACAAAGGAAATAAAGGTCAGAACGTGACATTGGCTTTGGGGGTGACCAGTGAAATATACTTCTGGAGCGCGTGCTACGGGTTGGGTGCTGCTATGCTGACCAGTGAGCTGAGATAAGGCGGGGCTTTACCTAGCAAAGATTTATAGATGACCTGGAGCCAGTGGGTTTGGCAACGAATATGAAGCGAGGGCCAGCCAACGAGAGCATACAGGTCGCAGTGGTGGGTAGTAATATGGGGCTTTGGTGACAAAACGGATGGCATTGTGAAAGACTGCATCCAATATGCTGAGTAGAGTGTTGAAGGCTATTTTGCAAATGATATCACCGAATTCAAGGATTGGTAGGATAGTCAGTTTTATGAGGGTATGTTTGGCAGCATGAGTGAAGGATGCTTTGTTGGAAGCTGATTCTAGATTTAATGTTTGATTGGAGATGCTTAATGTGAGTCTGGAAGGAGAGTTTACAGTCTAACCAGACACCTAGGTATTTGTTGTCCACATATTCTAAGACAGAACCATCCAGAGTAGTGATGCTGGATGGGTGGGCAGCGATCGGTTGATGAGCATGCATTTAGTTTTATTTGCATGTAAGAGCTTGGGAGGCCACAGAAGGAGAGAGGCATTAAAGCTCATCTGGAGGTTAGTTAACACAGTGTCCAAAGAAGGGCCAGAAGTATACAGAATGGTGTCGTCTGCGTAGAGGTGGACATCATTGATGTATACAGAGAAGAGAGTCGGCCCGAGAATTGAACCCTGTGGCACCCCCATTGAGACTGCCAGAGGTCCGGACAGCAGGCCCTCCGATTTGACACACTGAACTCTGTCTGAGAAATAGTTGGTGAACCAGGCGAGGCAGTCATTTGGGAAATCAAGGCTGTTGAGTCTGCCGATAAGAATGTGGTGGTGATTGACAGAGTCGAAAGCCTTGGCCAGGTCGATAGGAGTAAGGCCGAGACAATAAGAAGACATAGCGGCAGAATATAACATCCACCACACAATTTGTTTCATCCCGAAACCGGAGAGCAACATCTGTCCGGTGAAGTCCACAAAACATATTACATATAACAAACAGTCACATGACCTACAGCATGGTCAAGCTGTTAATGTTTCCGACATTTTCGGACTACTAAACAACTATTGACTTAGAACCATGGAGAGTTACCGCAAGTCACAAAGAAAACAGGCGCTGCCTCCACTATTCCAGAACCATTTCAACATCATCTAATCACCTATGCTTAGTCTAAAACAATGACAACTAAAAGATACCAAATATTATTTAGTCCAATCAATTTAAGTTAAATGGGATGTAGCTGTCCATGGAACTGATGTGTGTGTGCGTGCATGCATGCGTGCGTGTGTGTGCGTGCAAATAGATTATTTTTTTACTCACCATACGCCAATGCCATCCTCCTCTTTCATATTCTCTAAACGGTCTATTACTCTATCTTACATGCTTTTAGTTTTTATTGTCCTGGGCAACCTGGCTAAAATGCTTGCTCACTAGCCTAACTTCCTTTCATGGGCAACCGATGTGCCAGGCCAGCTAGTTAACTCTTGGAACTCCCCATCCCGGATCCGGGATCGTGACTAAAGCCTCAGGCTCATTAGCATAACGCAACGTTAACGATTTCTGAAAATCGCAAATAAAATGAAAATAATGCGTCTGCTCTCAAGCTTAGCCTTTTCTTAACAACACTGTCATCTCAGATTTTCAAAATATGCTTTTGAACCATAGAAATTGACTAATTTGTGTAAGAGTATGCAAAGCTAGCATAGCATTTTGAGTAGCATTTAGCACGCAACATTTTCACAAAAACCAGATAACCAAATAAATAAAATCATTTACCTTTGAAGAGCTTCTGATGTTTTCAATGAGGAGACTCTCAGTTACATACCAAATGCACAGTTTTTCCTGAAAGCGTCTGTGTGTAGGAGAAATCGTTCCGTTTTCTACATTGCGTCTGGCTACCGAAACGAACCGAAAATTCAGTCACCTACAACGTAAAACTTTTTCCGAATTAACTACATAATATCGACCGAAACATGGCAAACGTTGTTTGGAATCAATCCTCAAGGTGTTTTTTCACATATCTCTTCATTGATATGCAGTTCGTGGAAGCTTGCTTTCCTCTCTGTATCCCATGGAAAAATACTGGCAGCTGGCTTTTGCGCACCAATTTCGGCGCAGGACACCGGGCGGACACCTGGTAAATGTGGTCTCTTATGGTCAATCTTCCAATGATCTGCCTACAAATACGTCACAATGCTGCAGACACCTTGGGGAAACGACAGAAAGGGCAGGCTCATTCCTCTTGCATTCACAGCCATATAAGGAGACAATGGAAAACAGAGCCTCAAAAATTCTGCTCATTTCCTGGATGCCGTCTCATCTTGGTTTTGCCTGAAGCTCACGTTCTAGGGCACGCACAGAAAATATCTTGGTAGTTCTGGACACGTCAGAGTGTTTTCTTTCGAAAGCTATCAATTATATGTATAGTCGAGCATCTTTTTGTGACAAAATATCTTGTTTAAAACGGGAACGTTTTTCATCCAAAAATGAAATAGCGCCCCCAGAGCATCAACAGGTTAACATAAGCCTAAAGTTACTACATCTAGCTACATGTTGAACTTCCATCCTTTCAGGCCAGGGGCACAATGTATGAATTTATGGTTGAATATAATTATTGGCCAGTATAGCGAATTAAGTAAATCCACAAGTCAAAATCTCTATCTCCATCCACGGCTAATTTACAAAAGGGAAGATTTTAGCTAGCTAGCCACTGGAGGACGACACAACGAGATGCAACAATTCAAGTTTTCTGTCAATGACATTTGGCTTCTAATGTGATGTGATTGGTGTGAAGCCAAATTCGAACTGGCTTCCCTTGACCCTTTTTTATGGTGCACCAGGACTATTCACAGCTACGCTCACTCAGTTTAGCTCAACGCTGATTGGTTATTCTTATTTTACAAATGATCAAGGGAGGCCAAATGTTTGCTGGCTTCACATGCATTCAATGATACAGGAGGCAACAATGCCATACTCTTTTTGACCAGACAGTATAGATGGGCTACACAATCAGAGACAGAGGGGCGCTGTTTCGCTCACTTGGATGCTTTCTCCGGGTGAGATACATTCAGTATCTTGCGAATTGAAGGAAATTTATGAAACACAGAGACGAAAGCTACATAAAAAAAAAAAATTGTTATTACTAATTTTGGGGGGAAAGCCTGGCTTCTCTTGGAATCCATGAATACATGACACTGAATATTGACAACCCAGACTTACCTGGGACATTGTGCATTAGAGTATATGTCCATTGCGCTGCAGACCATTTAAACTTAGTCTTGAATGATGTATGCCAAGATATACCAGAGATAAGGAACTGTTGATATTGCAACCATATAACTCAAACTCAGGTTCACCAGAATGAACTGGAGTTGTTTGAGCCCTCAAGTAATGTTGTCTGCTAATGATGATAATCTGTTTGCATCTGCCAATTTATGTCCTATACAGTTCATCTCTTTTTGTCACGTTTTGAGGCCGGCAATTAAGGAAAATATGAAAGACTCAATCAAAGATGTTTCAGAACTGCTGTAGGCCTGTTTAAAGCACCACTACCTTCTGCCCAGTTTCCCTGATGTTGCTACTGCAAGCATGCTGTTTTTAAACATCCCTGTAACTGTTGCCTCTGTGGAGATATCGTTTTCTAAACTATGGGCTCTATTCAATCCATGCCACGGAAGTTTAGCTTTAAAGAATGATTGAAATGCAAAAGCAATGTTCCTACTTTAGCGGAGACTGCATTCACCTCACACGCTCCATATTTCTTCTCAATCGCAAACTACCTTTACATTTATATCGCGGAATTTGTACCGCTTCATCGTTACAGATTAAATAGGGACCTAAAACTAATAAAGAACTACCCGAGAAGCATTAGGCTCTCGGGCTGATATGCGCGTTCGAACACCTGAGTAAGCTCTACTCATTGCGCTGGCGCAGTCATAGCCTTGACCAGGGCATTTGTTTACGGATATCCCATTTACATTCAACCAGTTCAATTATTTATTTTTCAAGGCCTAAAGCACTTTGAGCAGTCACATTCTTGAAAGCCATTTGCATTAGCTTTCTAATGCAAATTAAAATTAAAAAGTTTTATGAATGACTTTTTTGCAGGGTTTACCGTCAACATGATTTCTATATTAATACATAAAAATAGTCATCGATGACAGGCGAGTACGAGTGTAAAGGGCTACCAGGCACTATGGTGCTTATCTTTATTATTATTAAAAATAAATAATGTATCTTTGTGTCTTCGCTAATTATATTCATTCATATCTCATGTGTCGTCGAATTAATCGCAGTTACAGTTACCTTGCATTGAGAACCTTGAATGAAACGATCGGGCAAGGAACGTACCACTTTCATTTAGGGGTGTACGTGAACGGTTATTAAACAAATCCCTCACCAATAATCGTATGTCTATAAAAGCTGCATTCAGATATAGGCTACAATTAATACAATACAAGACAACATGATACTATTTCATATTTACATCAGACATATATTTTCAGTCTGTCTACATTAAGCAATCGGTCTTGTGACGACAGCTCTCCCTCTAAACGTGGTGGTTTCTTCCAAGATGATGTTGCAGATCCCTTTAAAATCTCTTGACCGCTGCCTCTGCGACGAAGTTTGGAGCAGAGCCGATCGGCGGTAATGAGAAACGTAGCTGGAAATGACCATCTTCAGTTTTTTTGCAGAACTGCTTTTGTGATTAAATGTATTGAACGAATTACGAGTTTGGCGTTGATGATATTCTCTCAAACTGGACTAATTAATAATTCTGCTACTGAACTGTCTAATCTGAAGTAGGACACATAGGCTCCTAAAACGAATCGCCATTGTGATCCCTTCACTCTGGTGCAAGAGAAAGTTGTATTTTTTACGCATCGTGAGAAAGGGAAAGGTATCCCACAAAACGATTAGGAATTTAAACGTTTGGAACGGGATGTTTTATCCCTCTTAATTCCTATTCTACGTCGAAATGGATCAGGCACCTCCAGGTATTTGTTGGATCTGTATTCTATTAAAATGCCTATCACATTTTATTAACCGCTTATGATAGAAAGTTGACATAATAGCAGTTGTGCACACACAGGTGTCCCCCCCCCCCCCCCATATGTTTTGCCCAGGCATGCATAGCGCAATTCGCTGCTTGGCAATTACGTAATACTTTTGTCGTTGACGCGGTGGATTCGCTCATTCTCAGTCTTGCTTTGTCTTTACAAAGATATATATGTATATCAAAATTAAACATGGTATTTTGGGTCATAGGGTGATGAAATTCTCTCTAACCTATTATTGTGTTATAATAACGCGTTTTACCAGCGCGTAAACAATGGAGAAGAAATGACGCATGAAATGACTGCTTTGTTCCCCTTTTTCTCTAGTCTACTGTAGCCGACCGTAGTTAATTCGTGCGCAACCATTGAAAGCCTACCAGACAAGGCAACTTCTCGCATGACTTACTTCAAAACTGCCAATGGATGGCTGTATGCTACTAGATGTGATAATGCATTTATTGTTATCACATATTGTCATTTTTTTTTTAAATTCAGCTGTCTCCGTGGGATTACAGTGAATGACACAGCCATAGCATGTTTAGAACTGGCTGGTGTCAAATAAATAGGGACAATTTCCACTGCTTCTTGAAGTAAAAGAAAGAGAATATGATATTTATATCTGGGCTTTTATGAAGTCTATTCTTCATATACTGTATTTGTGTATTACTTTACTTCATGACACCCTCTGAGTGAGGGCTTGGGGTACAGTCACAAGTCATACAGTTTAGGAATCCAGGCTTTCAGCTTTTGCTGCTACAGGTTCCTAAAATGCACTTTTGGCCTGTAGTGAAACACATTGCAAATATTGTCCTTTGCCTCAATATGGAAAAGTTAAGAGGGTTTTGAAAGTCCTGCGGTAAAATAAAAATATAATAGTCTTATAGAGGATCATAACTCTAGTGCCCTTCCAGAAGATGGATGGTTTTGGGGCAGAATTTGGACACAAGACAACCAGGGGATGTAAAATTGACCCTATCTAAAGTTATGCCTACATTTGCACTTTACTGACAGAGTAAAAATGTGCTGAATTTGCAGCATTTACATTTGGTTGATTTAGCTTCTTTGTTGGTTTTTCAGACTTGTTGACAAATGTGTGAAATCTATTTCCCCTTGCAAGAAAAAAAATACTAAAAGCCAACTTTGTGAGTGAACCTATGTTGGACATGCCTAGGCTTGTCTGGAGATTTGACAAGCTTGCAAAGAGGGTGTGTGTGTGTGTGTGGGGGGGGTGTTGTGTGGGGATCATTCATTTAAACAGCTGTGAGTCTGCCGGTGGTGATAGTGAGGTGACAGTTTATGTTTGCAGTTATTTCACTTCCTCTCAAACTAATCATTATCTCAGGAAACTGTCATCCTGATCGCTCTCTTTCTCTCTCAGCTCTCCCTCCTAGGTCAACAAAGCCCATGACCTCCTCCATGAGCCACAACTGCCTCAGGGAAGCCCCAGTCTTTCCCCTGCAAGATGCCGAGTGGTACTGGGGAGACATTTCCAGGGAGGAAGTCAACGAGAAGCTCTGCAACACACCTGACGGTTCCTTCCTAGTTCGTGACGCTTCCACTAAGACAAAAGGAGACTTCACGCTAACGCTGAGGAAAGACGGCCACAGCAAGTTGATAAAGATCTACCACCGTGAGGGGAAGTACGGATTCTCAGAGCCCCTGACCTTCAGCTCCGTGGTGGAGCTCATCTGGCACTACCAGCACCATCCTCTGGTGGAGTACAACGCTGTGCTTGACGTCATGCTCACACACCCCGTATCCCGCTTCCAACAGGTAGGCAGGAGACACCCACCCACACCTCTCATCTACCCTCAGCCTCAAGAATGTTTGTGTCCATTTTGAGATGGAAATTTGTGAGGGAGTGAAATTTGCCTTTGGTTTCCTAAGTAAATGGAAGATAATCGTCATACACAGACAAGTAATTAGTTGTCTGCTGTATTACATTTGTCTGACTGTCTGTACCCAGGATGAGCTGGTGGAAGAGGACAGTGTTGACGTGGCTGGCAGGAAGCTCCAGGAGTACCACAGTCAGTATCAGGAGAAGAGTCAAGAATTTGACCGTCTATACGAGGCCTACAGTAAAACCTCACAGGAGATCCAGATGAAGAGAACAGCGATAGATGCCTTCAACGAGACCATGCTGATCTTCGAGGAGCAGTGTCGTGAGCAGGAGCGTTACGGGGAGGAGTGTGAGAGGAGCAGTCGATCTGAGGGAACAGAGAAGGACCTGGAGAGGTGAGTCTGGCAAACTAAGGCAACAACATCGCTACGTCTCTCGACATGGAGTTTCCACATATGCTTATAGTGTGGATAGATAGATGTCTCTTTGTTGTTTCCTCCTTCCAACATGCATGCAGCTATGTTTCAGCTCAGTGGCTTGACCCATGACCCATCTTTTGACCCTTTATGACCATTGACATTTGCCCTTCCAGCTTCCTGATGAACTATGAGAAGCTGAAGTCTCGGCTGGGGGAGATCTACAACAGTAAGGTCCACCTGGAGCAGGACTTGAGGTCCCAGGTCCAGGACTATAGAGAGACAGACAGGAGGATCAACAGCCTCAGGCCTGACCTCATAGAGCTACGCAACATAAGGGACCAGTACTTCAAGTAAGTTACAATACTTCTATTCTATTCTGTTTTATTCCAATCACTGTTAATGAAGTAGCTTTTTTCAAGCCCTTCCCACTGGGCAAAAGTAGTAGAATCAACGTTGTTTCCACGTCATTTCAACAACAAAAAAATATATGTGATGACGTTGACACAATATAAGGGAATTTTGTCTTTTTTTCACCAAACCTTTAACCTAAATCTAATGACATGGCGAAATGTTTTGTTGATTTCATGTTGAATTCACGTTGGTTGACAATTTAACTAAAATGTAATCAAAACTAGACATTGAAATGATGTACCCAGTGGGTTGGCACAGACATTCATTTTTGGTCCCCTTGGTTTTTCAGTTGGCTGAATCACAAAGGTGTGCGACAGAAACGCATTAACGATTGGCTGGGGATCCAAGACGATAGCAGTGATGAGTAAGTATTTCATAGTATAGACCTGTAAATTCTTATAATACTTCGTAATTGTACTTAGTTTTTGCTTAGAGATGCTTACACATGTTTAGAAATGATCAAATACACTTTTTTTTAATAGTATGCTCACTATTTATGAATGATTGGTATCAATGAAAGGTTTTTAACAATGTCCTCCCTGGTGTGTGTGCAGCACCTATGTGTTGAAGGGGGAACGGGAGAAGCTGGCGCACCATGATGAGGGGACCTGGTTCGTGGGAGAGCTGAGCAGGACGCAGGCTGAAGAGATGCTGATGGACAAACCCACCGGAACCTTCCTGATCCGAGAGAGCAGCAAGCAGGGCTGCTACGCCTGCTCTGTGGTGTGAGTGTTCTCTTCCTGCGAGAAATTAACATTATGTAAATAGTCATGAAGGAAAAGGAGATTAAGAAGAATATGTGAATACTGCTATGCCGTATGAGATGGCTCTACTTTATAGGCTCTTGTAAAACAGTTACTTCACTTTGATGCATGTTTCAAAGCTTAGGGGCTGCTACACTGGTACTAACATATCTTTCTATTGTAACCTTTCAGTGTGAATGAAGAAGTAAAGCATTGCATGATCTACAGCACGCCACGTGGTTACGGCTTTGCTGAGCCCTACGACCTCCACTGCTCTCTGAAGGAGCTCGTTCTGCACTACCGCCTCAACTCCCTGGCACAGCACAACCAGGCCTTGGACGTCCGGCTGGTGCACCCCGTCCACGTCACCCCTGTCTCGTCAGCTTCGCCCCACACAGCCACAGAGGATTGCCTGCGACTAAAGACAGAGGAACACCATCTTCTACAGACTTCTACTAAACTACCCGCGGGACTCCCCGCAGCCGCTCCAGAGATGTAGACTAGACGGCTGTGGGACCTGTTTGCGTTCTGTAGCTATCCTAGTAGGACAACTTGAGGGCGGATATGCTTGCGTACTGACGCAACTTGAGGGAAAATGTGTTTGCTTTAGTGAAGCAACTTGAGGGGGCGGACGTGTTTGCGTACTGAAGCTATTCTACGGATTTGCACTAGGATGATTCCAACAGATTTGTGAATGTGAATTCACTTGATTGGAACTTTGACCGGAACTTGAATGTCAGCTGGGACTTTGTTTTTTATAAGATTCTGTTTGCTATTGTTATTGGTTTGTTTGTTTGTTTTGTACCCATTTTTTTCACCTTTTCTTTTATGGGATACTATTTGTTTTCATTAGTGGGCCTGGTCATCCAGTGGATGACTGACTTCATGTACTATATCATAATATGTTTATA
Source organism: Oncorhynchus masou masou (assembly GCF_036934945.1). Lineage (NCBI taxonomy): Eukaryota > Metazoa > Chordata > Actinopteri > Salmoniformes > Salmonidae > Oncorhynchus > Oncorhynchus masou. The sequence goes on from NC_088228.1 coordinate 33,356,986, forward strand.
TTTGTCAGGTGCTCTTTTTTATTTGGACTTCCAGGGCCCCATTTTGACAACACAAAGAACTGGTGCTAATATAAAATGAGACCGTAATACACCCAATACCTTTGAATTTTGATGTATTTTCAAATACGTGTTAATTGGTGTGATGTCCATGCACGGCAGATCATTAAAGTGGGTTTAGAATATAATGTTGCAGGAAAACAAGATGGCTGACTCGGTGGCGTAGCTAGCTGTGGAACGTACCAAACTCGTTCTGAGTATTTGAGGACGTAGTCATGCAACTACAGGAACTGATGTAGCGCAATTTGACATCAGCGCTGATTTTTTCTGTTGTCAAATTATAACCCAGTTATCAGTTGATCTACTGTACTGAATGTAGCATAAACAAATTTCAATATATTCTTAGAACAACATTCTACATATTGTACCCAATAACCAAAGCACTTGTTATTAGTGAGAAAATATGTGTCCCGATCAGAAAATTCCATTTATGGTGATGGGGGGGAGGAACACACCACACATGTGCTTGATCAAAACATAAATGGACTGTACGTTATATTCTGTTACTCAAGGTATAAGCTTTTTGTATTTTTAGATATATATTTTTTCTGAAATATGCCACAGGAGTTGAAAGCTTGAGGAAAGTGCAATCCAACAGTATTTGTAATGTTAGAATTGAATGATTATGATTATCGGGGGTCATCAGCATTTGCCATAGAAATGCACTAACTCTTGATTGGTGGCGTTATTCATCTGATGATGTGACCTTTTTAAGAACGTTTTTGTGTGAACTGCCAGAGGTGCGGAAGTGTTAATTCTGTCTCTACTACTTGAACTGTGGCATTGCTCAATACAGGCATTGAATGTTTCCTCGTGACATATAGGCCTACATAGCTTAAGAGGAAAGGAATCCATGTTGTTCTTGGCACATTTGTCAAGTTTGAGGACAATAGACACTTTGTATTGAGATACTGTAAAACTTGTTTTTTTTTGTGGTTGGTTCAATGAAAGGTGTTTTAGTCTCTCTTAAAAACTTGACAGGAGAATTGAGGAAACTCCTTGGGTGACGTTAAGCAATATGAGATTATTAAAACCTTTTCTTGCTGAAAGACAATAAACTGATGAGGGTTTTTCTTTTGTACTTGCGTTGTCCTTGTTCCACTTCTTCCAAGTGTTTATTTATGCAACCAACCAATGACAATACATTTTATATTTATGAAGACTTCACTATTCCTTTTAATGGTGCTGCCAATCCTTCTATTTATGCAACACCTGAAACCAGTGTAATCTCTCACCTGAGCAGCTGCTTAGGGACAGATCATCAACTCAGCCTCAGGACATCCTTTCACCCCTCTATAAAATCCTGGTGTGATGAGAGTGAGAGGGGACATAGGGACAATCGTTATCTTATTAGCCAATTGGCAATCGCTATTCCCGGGACCCCAGGTCCATTAGTGTAGGACCCAATATTTGATATGCAGTATGCAGTATATACTAGATGACTAAACAAGGGCCGCTGTTTTGAAGCCACCACGCCTCCATCTTGGAACTCCCCCACCTTTGTAAAAAAAATATTTTGGAATTTATTAATGTCTACAGTTGTTTTTGCTGTTTATTCTTTGACAGACACCTTAATGCATACTTTTGAATTACATTGGCATCATTTTCCTTACAGTATAATTACAACAACAAAAATGCTTAAATACATGTCATTATGTCCTTGAAACATTTCATGGAAATAATGTAGAATTCCATTCATTCCTATGGAGGACTGCTTCTTCTGGGGAGTGCCAATATGACCAACCAGCGGCTTCAAAGCCTTTCATTGGCCAATACATGGCATCAGCAATCCAGGGTTTATATTTTTTATATCAGAGGAAGACGCGAAGTGAGAGGATTTACTCCCAAAATCTGTCCCCGTGAGATAAACCCTTTTTTGTATTGCGTTCTATGAGAGAGTGTCGAATTACTTAAGCCTTATATAATCTAATAGAAGTTTCTGAAGGTTTAGGCTGTTACAAATGTACTGAAATAAGTAGATGCACGTGGCATTCTGGACTTTGTTGTGCTGACGTTCACACGCATATCTGCCCTCTCATTGGCTAGAATGGTCCCACCTGATCTTACGTTTCTTCTTCACTCATTAGGAACACTTTCCAACTATTGAGTTGCACCCCTATTTCCTTCAGAACAGCCTAAATTCATTGGGGTATGGACTCTACAAGGGATGCTGGCCCGTGTTGACTCCAATGCCTCCCATAGTTGTGTCAAGTTGGCTGGATGTCCTTTGGGTGGTGGACCATTCTTGATTCACACAGGAAACTGTTGAGCGTGTTCATGACACACTCAACTGATGCGCCTTGTACCTACTACCATACCCCATTCAAAGAAACTTAAATCTTTTGACTTGCCCTGCCCTGCCCATTCACCCTTTGAATGGCACACATACACAATTCATGTCTCAATTGTCTCAAGGCTTAAAAATCCTTATTTAATCTGTCTCCTCCCCTTCATCTACACTGATTGAAGTGGTTTTAATAACAAGTGACATCAATAAGGGATCAAAGCTTTCACCTGGATTAATCTGGTGTGTCCACAACACCAACAAATTATCATGATCCAAACACACCGAGACAGTCGTGAAGAGGGCACAACAACACTTTTGTGTCGTGAAGAGGGCACAACAACACCCTCAAGAGACTGAAAAGACTTGGCATGTCCTTTCTCTATTCTTATTTGACCTGTTCTTGCCATAATATGGACTTGGTATTTTACCAAATAGGGCTGTATACCACTCCTACCTTGTCACAACACAACTTGTTGACTCAAACTCATTAAGAAGGAAAGAAATTCCAGAAATTAACTTTTAACAAGGCACACCTTTTAATTGAAATGCATTCCAGGAGACCACCTCATGAAGCTGGTTGAGAGAATGCCAAGAGTGTGCAAAGCTGTCATCAAGGCAAACGGTGGCTTCTTTGAAGAATCTCAATTTTTTTTTTAAATGAAGAAAAACCTTTGAATGAGTAGTTGTGTCCAAACCTTTGACTTGTACTGATATATATCAGTACAAGTCAAAGGTTTGGACACAACTACTCATTCAAAGGTTTTTCTTCATTTAAAAAAAAAATTGAGATTCTTCAAAGAAGCCACATATATCAGTACAAGTCAAAGGTTTGGACACAACTACTCATTCAAAGGTTTTTCTTCATTTAAAAAAAAAATTGAGATATATATATAAATTTTTTTTTTTTTACATACAATTAAGTATAATGATTATGGCTCTAGATTGCAGGGAAAAGTGGTTTCAGGTGTTTGGAAAATGCTAAATTCTCAAACTTATGGAAGCGGAACACTGAAAACTATGTCAGTCAGCAGCATAGAGAGGACAGGACAGCCTTCTTGGCTGGATGGATGGACCAGATGCAGTGGCGTCTGTGAGCTGCTGACTCACTATCAGGGTGTGTGTGTGTCAGTGTCTGTTCCTGATTAGAAAATGGACAGTAGGCAATTCACAGAGACAGATTGCACAGGTTTACTTTGCACTGCAACACTGAAAGTGACAGAATGGCAGCTCTGATTACACCTGCAACTTAACCTTTGTCCTGTTAGCTGGTTTGAACTCTCTGACTGACTTGACCTGAAACTGTCTCCACCATAACCCTCATCACTTTCTCTCATGGTAATATTTGCAGATGTACATTCTTCCATTGATATTCATACTGTTTTATATACTGAACAAAAATATAAATGCGACATGCAACAATTTCAATAATTTTACTGAGTTACAGTTCATATAAAAAAATAATTCAATTGAAATAAATAAATTAGGCCCTAATCTATGGATTTCACATGACTGGGCAGGGGCGCAGCCACCCACCGGGGAGCCAGGTCCAGCCAATCAGAATGAGTTTTCCCCACAAAAGGGCTTTATTACAGACAGAAATACTCCTCAGTTTCATTGGCTGTCCGGGTGACTGGTCTCAGACAATCTCGCAGGTGAAGAAGCAGGATGTGGAGGTCTTAGGCTGGCGTGGTTACACGTGGTCTGTGAGGCCAGTTAGACGTGCAGCCAAAGGCATCTTATGGTAGAGAAATGAACATTACATTCTCTGGCAACAGCTCTGGTGGACATTCCTGCAGTCAGCATGCCAACTGCATGCTCCCTCAAAACTTGAGACATCTGTGGCATTGTGTTGTGTGACAAAACTGCAGAATTTTAGAGTGGCCTTTTATTGTTCCCAGCATAAGGTGCACCTGCGTAATGATCATGCTGTTTAATCAGATTCTTGATATGCCACACCTGTCAGGTGGATGGATTATCTTGGCAAAGGATAAATAATAACAGGGATGTAAACAAATTTGTGCACAAAATTGGATGGATATAAGCTTTTTTTTGCATGTGGAAAATTTCTAGGATATTTTATTTCACCACATAAAACATGGGACCAGTGTCACCCTAATATTTTGTTCAGTTTATATTACATTTTTTGTAAATTAGCACACACTCTTATCCTGAGCAATTAGGTTTAAGTGCCTTGCTCAAGAGGACATTGCCTGATCTTTCACCAAGCCAAATCAGGAAGTTGGTTACTGGCCCAACGCTCTTAATCGCGAGGCTACCTGCCACCATTTTGTCTATGCCATCCATTGCTGTCTTACTATCACCATCCGTCCTTAGAAAAAACTTCGGAGCAAGGAGGACTGGAGAATTAATTACCTTTATAGTCACACCTAAAATACACCATCAAACCTGCTCTCAGGCGTTGGCAATTGAGCTATTCTCCTTCAGGTTTCCACAGCCAATGACGGCCCTCTTCCCTCTGTCTCCGTCTGCCTCTCCCATTCCACATCAGCCTGGTCCACCAATGAAATGGCGAGAGCTCACTAACTGGCAGCCAACCAGCAGCTAGTTGCTATGTTGGAGGCAGACTCTGTAGCCCAGTGACATTGACATGGTGATTATTTTTCTTTCACCAGCACAGGCTGCTGTGGAAAGCATGAAAGAAATTAGGTTAGGCATGCATGCATTGTCATTTTGTAATACTGCAGAATCTTGAAGATCCCCAAACATTTAACATTTAACATTTTAAAAATGTCCCTAAATGCTTCATAACATTCAGCCAATTTTAACACAATCACAAATAAGAATAGGCCCATCTTCTCATTACAATTTGTTTTCATGTCATTTCAACACAGTAAAAATCGTATTTTATTACCAGTAATTTTATTATATCCATGCGTGCTTTGATTTTTACTTGCCTTCTTAATTTTAGCCAGGCCTACTGCGTATTTATCACTTCTGTGCACACATTGTTCCATTGCTGAACCGCCAGTGTTGACAATAATTGATCCTATTTATTTGGTATTATATTAGCAATTTGACTGTCAATCCCATTCCTTCCTCGGGGCCATCACATAAACTAAATCTACAGCGAATAATTAACCGTTTATAAACTACTTAGAATCCCTTTATAAATGCAATGAAGTATTGTATTTTCCCCATGTTTATGTAACCTTACATGGTTGTTTTTGGCCTGGCCTTTTTGGCAACAACTACCTCTGGCACCTCTGGTCAGGTGAAGAAATGAGGCCGAACATTCAGCCTGATGTCCAGCTGGTTCAGCAGAGTTAGCAGCAGCTGACTAACTGCCCTGTGCATGCTAACAAACCATCCAGGGGGATTCTAATCTAGCAAATAAGATCTGTGGGAGCCAGTTTGGCAGCTAAGGTATCCATCCTTCACATACTGTCCTCCTCTAACTATGCCACCTAACCTGGCTTCTTCACTCACCCTCAACATATCATTTTATTCATTCATGTATTTATTTATCCAGGATATAGCCCTCTCTCAGTAGGCTAACAATTGCCACTGTTTCCCAAACAGGGAGTCCTCATTTCGATCCCACTTACTCTTACCTATTTTGTTTTTTTGTGCACATTGCACCTTGTCTGACCTCTGATTTAACCTGCAGAACCCCAAGTAGCCCCGGCCCCCTCATAATCTATAAATAAACTACATTCATCCGCATGCTGACTTTTTCTTGAGCAGATGGTCGGGGGGCGGGAACATAATTCTAAATAATAGTATATTTGACAAAAACTATGTCATTTCAAAACTTACGTTGGGATTCGATCACATCCGACTGGGCACACCATGTCATTTCAACGTGGAGAATTGGGTCATATTTGGTAGATACGTTGATCAATGAGATTCCAACCTATTTTCACTTAACTCAAAAAGACAGCCAAATGTTTGTTGAATTCCCAATGTGTTGTCAATCACTATGCTTTCAACCATCTAAAAGCGCAACCAAATTCCAATGGAAAATCAATGTCACAGATTTGGTTTGGTTGTCAACTAAATGTGTTATCTCTGCACTTTCAACCATTTAAAAGCACATCACAGTTCAAATGGGGATGTCAGGTATTTTGTTTATTCATACAACAACTTAATATGTTATCACTGTGCTTGATCAAATAGCTGGATTGCATTTAGTTGAGATTACATTGAAGTACATGGTGCAAGTGATCACTGTCATTTGAGATTCTGTGCAGAGAAATTGTGAAGATTTCACTGACCTGCGACCTTGAACATGCACACTTTCTATGATTACATAAGAAGATAATTATTGTTACAGTAACTTTAAAATGCCCTTAAATGTACACAGAGGGCTAATATCGATAACATGCATGTCAATGTCCACGGCTGGCCCTTAAATGTACACAGTGGGCTAATATCAATAACATTGCATGCCAATCTCCACGGCTGGCCCTTAAATGTACACAGTGGGCTAATATCAATAACATGCAGGTCAATTTCCACGGCTGGCCCTTAAATGTACACAGTGGGCTAATATCAATAACATGCATGTCGATCTCTCCTGGCTCAAAGTAGAAGAGAGATTGCCTGCATCACTATTTGTCTTTGTGTGAAGTATTGACGTGTTGAAAACACAGAACTGTCTGTTCAAAAAGTTAACACACAGCTCAGACACCCATACATACCCCACAAGACATGCCACCAGGTGTCTCTTCAAAGTCTCCAAGTCCAGACAAGGCTTGAAAAGGATTTGCTAGTAGATTGTCGACTTGATTCATAGCTAAGCTAAGATTTTGAAAGGATAACGTTGACATGATCAGTCCAATCAAAGCTACGGTAGATATATCGTGATTTGACATCATTTTATCTGTGGCCAATGACATTGAGCCTTCTTGGATGGGCACTTTTAATGCACATCTATGGCAGCACCCAAGGGGCTGGAATTTTCGAGCTCTCTCCGTAGTGTCCCAATAAGTGACAGACCACTGAGCCAATCATGACGCAACTAGAGAAAATTACCAACCTCTGCTGGCTGCCCCACCACTACAGAAAATACTGAGCTAGGCTGAAACACTTGCATTTTGGAGCTGCTTTACTCAAGAAAGCAAAAAAAGGACCATATTTGTATGTGGCTTTATTAACTCAAATTCTTTCTTTCTTTTTACATTGTTTGCAAACTGATATGTGACACGTATTAATGCCAAAATAACAAACAAAACAGGCAACCAAAAAAAAACTTTTATTTTGTATTTATTTTTTAGCTAAACAGGTGGGGCTCAAAACAGGTGGCAAAGCCCCACCGGTCCTGAATGACGGGTCGCCACTGCTACTGATGGTATCCCCACAAGGTCACAAAATGGGCTGGATTTCATATTAAGGAAATAGGATACATGAGATGTAATAACTCACTGAATGGACATCAGGTGCAAATCATATACATTTAGTTTATAAAGGGCTTCTCTAGATGATGTGGAGAAGAAAAGATGATGCCAAGATGGATTTCCTCCTGAGGTAATTGAACCAATTTCTTGATTGTCTTGATTAATTGACCCTTTTGACCTTTGGGGCTTAAATTGAAAGAAGAACGGGTTTCAGACACTGAACATGGTTCCAGACAAAGTTCCAAACAATCAAATCATCCAAAAAAGAAAGAAGTAATGGCGTGTTGGACCAGAAATGTTCATTCAAGTCTTTGTATCTATTTAACGACGGTCCTCAGGTTTAGGTTTAATATTAACCATTTAAATTTTTGTCATTTATACAGGGGTTCCACATTTTTTGCTTCGTGACCCACCAATTGAGGTGGCTTTTGAATCGCGACTTACAATAAGGGTTGAGCAGTGAAAAAAAACATACACAATCCAAAGAAAAATATATGAATAATATCCACTTCTTCAAAACATTTAGGCCTAAGAAATTGAATGTATAATTATGACATTATTTGTAACAAAGCAGGGTTTTTTTCTGGATAAAAAAGGGGTGTAGGTGATGGGCAAGGCCGTCGGCTGAACTCTATCTGGGCCATGGGCAGGAACATTTAAGGCCCTCATCTTGGCAGCTCAGTTTTAAAGCTAATATTCTGCAATTCTACACAGTTGCCATGGAGCAGAGAGAAAATGTTGCAGTTTTAATCTAATTTCCTACAATTCTACGTATCTCCAAATCAAATCAAATTTTATTTGTCACATACACATGGTTAGCAGATGTTAATGCGAGTGTAGCGAAATGCTTGTGCTTCCAGTTCCGACAATGCAGTAATAACCAACAAGTAATCGAACTAACAATTCCAAAACTAATTTCTTATACACAGTGTAAGGGGATAAAGAATATGTACATAAAGATATGAATGAGTGATGGTGCAGAGCAGCATAGGCAAGATACAGTAGATGGTATCGTGTACAGTATATACATTTGAGATGAGTATGTAAACAAAGTCGCATAGTTAAAGTGGCTAGTGATACATGTATTACATAAGGATGCAGTAGATGATAGAGTATCTTTTATCTTCTAGCCATCATTGATCCATTTTTCATTTTCCATTGGTTTTGTCTTGTCTGTTGTGTATTTAACCCTCTGTTTCCCCTCGTGTCCTTATGTCTGTCGTGTGTTAGTTTGCACCAGTATTAGGCTGTTTTGGTTTTCGTGTATTGTTTATTGTTTTTTTGTATTTGATTCGTGTTTACTTCAGTTTCATTAAACATGGATCGCAATAGCCACGCCGCATTTTGGTCTGACTCTCTTTCACCTACAGAAAACCGTGACAATTGTCTCCGTGGGGGAATTTTGTTACTGTGGTGTATAAATACAGTAGACAACAAATTGACAATACAAAATTCATAACAGTTACTGTACATACAGTATATACCTATGAAAGAAGACTAGGCTGCTGGCCTTACTTGGTGGATTGGAACATTAACCCGAGCTGTTTAGGAGGGATATCACACCTTGCACAAATTATTGTCCAGTTCTGTTTTTCCTGGCAATGGGTGCCCTATATCTGCGCCCAGAGGGGAGTAGTTAAAAGTACAGGTACAGGGGGTAGCTTGGGTCTAAAATTATTTTGTGAGCCTTGCTGAAGACCCTGACCTTAAATATCTCATCCAAGCCTGTCTGTTTGACTCCAAGTACCTTGCTTACTATGGTGATAATCCTTCTCAGCATATTTTTTCTGCTATTGCCAAACAAACAAAAAATTCAAAAAGTTCAAATGCTCTCAATGAAAGATTTGTAAAACAGAGTCAGTATAGTACAGTCAATATCAAAATATCCCAGCTTTTAGAGAAAATACAGTCTCTTCTGGCCCTTTTTTGTAGATCAGGTCTGCACATTTACTCCACTGAAGCTTATTGTGCAAGAGGACACCCAGATATTTGAATTCCTTGACAATCTCTATTGTTCGCTTCCTGAAGTCTATGCACACATTTTTGGTATTGTTGGTATTGAAGACCAAGTGTGATTCGTCACACCACTCTACAAAGTAATTGAGGACTAGGCCATGGTGCTCCTCATTATCATGCAGCAGGCTGATCAAGGCAATGTCTTCAATGAACATGGCAAGGTGTCTGTCAGGATGGGAATTTACAACTGTTGGTGTACAGGAGTGGGGACAAAACACATCCCTGTGGGGAGCCTGTGTTGGTGGTGCGTTTGTCTGACACGCGGGGACCACCTTGACCCGCTGTGAAAACCAGCCTCCTATCTAAGGAGAAGTCCCTTATGAGTCTCTGTGCCTGAATGTAAGGCTGAGTTGTATTGAAGGCAGAGAAAAGGTCAACGAACAGAACCTTGACATGGAATTTGGCGAGAGTAATAGAGGCATCTTCAACATCTCTGCTGGGCTGATAATCAATGTGAAAGGGGTTGAGAAACTGCTGGGTGGCGCTGAGAATCTGACTTTTTATAATCGTCAAAGCGAAAGCGGGATTAGATGCTATTATTAAAAAATACATATAAGTTATTTTGTCTTTTCGACATACTTTTTATTTGGTTTTAGTCCTTGAAGTTGACAGTAAAAGTGTTTTTCCATCCCAAAAGGTATTGATTTTTTTTTTATACAGGAAATGTAATCCCACATGGACCATTGCCAAGACCCACAAGTGGGTCCCGACCCACAGTTTGGGAACCACTGATTTAGCAGACGCTCTTATCCAGAACCTCTTACAGTTCAAATTCACTCTTCGTACTGTAGCCTACAAATATCATAAACAAGCTTACAGGCTACAGGCTTACTGTCCCGATTCTGCACTAATTGACGTATCTGATTATCCAATTGTTAAGCACCAAGCACTTTTATTAACTTAAGTCTATCTACTTATCTATCTACTTATCTCAAGATCTACTTATTCTCCCCAACAGATCCACACAATCCCCATTGCAGAGCACACTGCCCTATCCCACCTGGACAAGAGGAATACATATCGGAGAATGTTGTTCATCGACTACAGCTCAGCTTTCAACACCATAGTGCCTCCAAGCTCATAACTAATTTCAGGGCCCTGGGTCTGAACCCCTCCCTGTGCAACTGGGTCCTAGACGTCTTGACCGCCGAACCCAGGTTGTGAAGGTAGGTGTAACCGATGTGAAATGGCTAGCTAGTTAGCGGTGGTGCGTGCTAATAGCGTTTCAATCTGTGACGTTACTCGCTCTGAGACCTTGAAGTAGTTGTTCCCAAGGGCCTCCCAGGTGGCGCAGTGGTTAAGGGCACTGTACTGCAGCGCCAGCTGTGCCACCAGAGACTCCTGTGACCAGAAGGTCCGTGGGGCGACGCACAATTGGCCTAGCGTCGTTCGGGTTAGGGAGGGTTTGGTCGGTAGGGAAATCCTTGTCTCATCGCGCACCAGCGACTCCTGTGGCGGGCCGGGCGCAGTGCGCGCTAACCAAGGTTGCCAGGTGCACGGTGTTTCCTCCGACACATTGGTGCGGCTGGCTTCCGGGTTGGATGGCGCTGTGTTAGGAAGCAGTGTGGCTTGGTTGGGGTGCGTATTGGAGGATGCATGACTTTCAACCTTTGTCTCTCCCGAGCCCGTACGGGAGTTGTAGCGATGAGACAAGATAGTAGCTACTAAACAATTGAATACCACGAAAATGGGGAGAAAAAGGGGTAAAATTCAAAGAGAATAAATATATTTGAAATAAATAAATGTAAAAAAGAAAATAAATAAATAAAAGTAGTTGTTCGCCTTGCTCTGCAAGGGCTGTGGCTTTTGTGGCGCGATGGGTAACGGTGCTTCGAGGGTGGCTGTTGTTGATGTGTGCATAGGGTCCCTGGTTCGAGCCCAAGTCGGGCGATGCGAGGGACGGAAGCAATACTGTTGCATTGATGCTGTTGAGCCGGATCACTGGTTGCTGTGGAAAAGGGGGTGAGTGTAACCGATGTGAAGTGGCTAGCTAGTTAGCGGTGGTGCGTGCTAAAAGCGTTTCAATCGGTGACGTTACAGACCTTGAAGTAGTTGTTCCCCTTGCAAGGGCTGCGGCTTTTGTGGCGTGATGGGTAACGATGCTTTGAGTGTGGCTGTTGTTGATGTGTGCAGAGGGTCCCTGGTTCGAGCCCAGGTTGGGGTGAGGAGGGGGATGGAAGCAATACTGTTACATAGGCAATAACACCTCCACCACACAACACAGGGATCAGCCCCCTCTTGTACTCCCTGTCCCCATAACTGTGTGGCTACACACGTCTCTAACTCAATCATCAAGTTTGCTGACGACACAACACTAACAACGATGAGACAGCCTACAGGGAGGTGAGAGCCCTGGCGGAGTGGTGCCAGGAAAATAACCTTTCCCTCAACGTCAACAAAATGAAAGAGATGATCATGGACCACAGGAGACAGCAGAGATGGGGCAACAGTAGAGAGAGTCAAAAGCTTGAAGTTCCTCTGCGTGCATATCACTGAGGACCTGAAATGGTCCCTCGACACTGACACCGCAGTGAAGAAGCAGCAACAGCGCCTCTTCAACCTCAGGAGGCTCAAGAAACTCTGCTTGGGCCTTAAAACCTTCACGGACTTCTACAAATGCACCAGAGAGCATTCTGTCGGGCTGTATCACCACTTGGTACAGAAACTGCACCACCCGCAACCGCAGTGGTCTCCAGTGGTGCAGTCAGCCCAACACATCACCAGGGGCACATTGACTGCCCTCCAGGACATCCACAGCACCCGATGTCACAGGATGGCCAGCCACGCAATCCACGGCCTGTTCACCCTCTATCTCTTACATTTCGTAGGTATTTTCTTTGAACTGCATTATTGGTTACGGGCTTGTAAGTAAGCATTTCACTGTTGTGTTCGGCGCATGTGACAAATGCAAATTTATTTCGATTTGATCAAAGCTGGGACTGACAGACTGAAAAACAGCTTCTATCTCCAGGCCATCAGACCGTTGAACAGTCATCACTAGCTGGCCTCCGTCCGGTACCCTGCCTTGCACCTTAGACACTGTCATTAGCCAGCTACCACCCGGTAAACTACCCTGCACCTTAGAGACTGCTGCCCCATGTACATAGAGTCACTGAACACTGCTAAAATTAATAATGTTCACATAATGTTTATTGTAGTTAGAAAAAGATACAATTAGCATTCCTGCAACATTATTTTGTTGATTTGATTTCATCTGAGAAATTAAGCTAATTGATCACTCACTATATACAGTGCATTGAGAAAGTACAGTGCATTCAGAAAGTATTCAGACCCCTTGACATTTTCCACATATTGTTACAACCTTATTCTAAAATGTATTAAATTGTTTTTCCCCCCTCATCAATCTACACACAATACCCCACAATGACAAAGCAAAAACAGGGTTTTAGAATTTACTACAAATGTATTCAAATTAAAACCTGAAATATCATATTTACATAAGTATTCAGCCCCTTTACTCAGTACTTTGTTGAAGCACCTTTGGCAGCGATTACAGCTTCAGGTCTTCTTGGGTATGACACTACAAGCTTGGAACACCTGTATTTGGGCAATTTCTCCCATTCTTCTCTGAAGACCTTCTCAAGCTCTGTCAGGTTGGATGGGGAGCGTTGCTGCACAGCTATTTTCAGATCTCTCCAGAGATGTCCAATCAAGGTTCAAGTCTGGGCTCTGACTGGGTCACTCAAGGACATTCAGAGACTTGTCACGAAGCCACTCCTGCGTTGTCTTGGCTGTGAGCTTAGGGTCATTGTCCTGTTGGAAGGTGTACCTTCGCCCCAGTCTGAGGTCCTGAGCGCACTGGAGCAGGTTTTCATCAAGGATCTCTCTGCACTTTGCGCTGTTCATCTTTCCCTCGATCCGGACTAGTCTCCCGGTCCCTACCGCTGAAAAACCATCCCCACAGCATGATGCTGCAGATGGGGGTCACCTTGGGGTCATGATAGGGGCTGCACCAAATTATTAATGTATTATAATAATTGATTATGCTTATATTGTATTAATAGAAGGGGAAGAGGTATAAGACCCTCCCCCTATACTACATGTATAGGGTCATGGACCACAGATTAGCAATATATGCATTATAAGGTTTAATACTGTTCCACAGTTCTTCTCTAGTCTCTGCCTCTTGTAGAAACGGTCTGAGCAGATGTGTGAGCCATTGCAGTCAAAATAGGAGGTCTGTTGGAAAGCTTCTTAAGTCTTAAAGAGATACATAGACACAGACCCCTGCAAGGGAGTAAATAGATAAGAGACAAGTCAGACATACCGCTTTTTAGAGATCGGGCTACTTTTTTCAACATTCTGTTAAAAATCGCGCAACATTTCAACGTCCTGCTACTCATGCCAGGAATATAGTATATGCATATGATTAGTATGTGTGCATAGAAAACACTCTGAAGTTTCTAGAACTGGTTCAATGGTGTCTGTGACTATAACAGAACGAGTTCCGTGGTCAAAATCGCCAGAAAACCTGGTCACTAAATCGACGAAGAAAAAATCAATCCGCCAGTCCATGTATTGTCTATTGGAAGGAAAAATATTTAAGGCTGAGAATACAGTTCCTATAACTTCCACACGATGTCGCCAGTGTTGTGATTTCGATTCAACTAAATCGTTGGTCATCTGAGTAATAGCCACATCCGGTTGTCAAGTCCACAGCTGTAAACAATGGAACTGGAAAAGTTGGTTACGTTTCCCAAACTCGTGCTTATTGAATACAGATCACTCCGTGATCAATTTGATCGTTTATTAACGTTTAGTAATACCTAAAGTTGGATTACAGAAGTAGTTTGAAGTGTTTTGTCAAAGTTTATAGGCAACTTTTTTAATTTAAAAAAATAACGTTGCGTTTAAAAAATGTGTTTTTACTGGATCTGACGGTGTTCATAAATTGACATTTTGGGTACACAAGGACCGATTTAATCGGAAAAAAGACCCAATTGTGATGTTTATGGGACATATAGGAGTGCCAACAAAGAATCTCGTCAAAGGTAATGAATGTTTTATATTTTATTTCTGCGTTTTGTGTAGCGCCGGCTACGCTAATTCCTTTGTTTACGTCCCCTTCTGGTATTTCGGGGTGTTGCCTGCTATCAGATAAAAGCTTCTCATGCTTTCGCTGAAAAGCATTTTACAAATCTGACTCGTTGGCTAGATTCACAACGAGTGTAGCTTGAATTGAGTACTCTGCATGTGAATTTTAATGAACGTTTGAGTGTTAACGAGTGCTATTAGCATTTGGTGTAGCGCATTTGCATTTATTGTTGGCAGGGGGTGCGGTTGGGTCCCGGGTGGGCCAGAGAGGTTAAGCCACACATGAATGGAACATTACTGCTGAGCCCTTAGAAAACATGGGACTATTGTTTTCTCCTGCAAGTTTGTATAACTGTATATGCAGGGGCTTGGTCTCATGGGTGGAAGGTGTTGACATAGGCAGCTACACCACTAGGGGTCAACTGCAAGTATATTAAAGCAACTTTGACTTTTATTTAGCAGAACTTACTCTGAAACATTCGTGCTGTGTTTCCGTTGTCATCTTCTGTCTGCAATTGCATTAATAAAGGTTTGATTGATTTACTTAAAGAAGAGATTGTCTGACTGCTGATTTCACCAATAAGCCAATGACTGACAAGGAACAAGGAACCTACCTCAACACCATGCTTCACCGTAGGGAAGGTGGCAGGTTTCTTCCAGACGTGACGCTTGGTATCCAGGCTAAAAAGTTTATTCTTGGTTTCATCAGACTGGAGAATCTTGTTTCTCACGGTCTGAGTAATTTAGGTGCCTTTTGGCAAACTCCAAGCGGGCTGTCATGTGCCTTTTACTGAGGAGTGGCTTCTGTCTGGCCACTCTAACATAAAGGCCTGATTGGTGAAGTGCTGCTGATGGTTGTCCTTCTGGAAAGTTCTCCCATCTCCACAGAAGAACTCTGGAGCTCTGTCATAGTGACCATCAGATTCTTGGTCACCATCGGGTTTGGCCGGGCGGCCAGCTCTAGGAAGAGTCTTGGTGGTCCCAAACTTCTTCCATTTAAGAATGATGGAGGCCACTGTGTTCTTGGGGACCTTCAATGCTGTAGAAATGTTTTGGTACCCATCCCCAGATCTGAGCCGCGACACAATCCTGTCTCGGAGCTCTAGGGATAATACCTTTGACCTCATGGCTTGGTTTTTGCTCTGACATGCGTTATCAACTATGGGACCTTACATAGACAGGTGTGTGCTTTTCCAAATCCTGTCTAATCAATTGAATTTACCACAGGTGGACTCCAATTAAGTTGTAGAAACATTTCAAGGATGATCAATGGAAGCACGATGCACCTGAGCTCAATTTTGAGTTTCATACCAAAGGGTCTGAATACTTATTTAAATATATTTTATTTTATACATTTGAAAAAATGTCTATAAACCTGTTTTCACTTTGTCATTATGGGGTATCGTGTGTAGATTGATCATTAAAAATAATTTAATCAATTTCAGAATCCTTTCTAAATGCACTGTACATACTGTATTCTCGACATAGCTCATCCTATATAACTACTGCTGTATATACCTTTTTTCTACCAAATTGTCTATACACACACCACATATTTATATTCCAGACTCTGACATTTCTTGTTTTATTATTGCTCGTTCTGATGTTTCTTAATTTCTTGTTTCTTCTTCCTTAGGAGGGTATATTTGTGTATTGATATTGTACAGTTAGACATTTACTGCACTGCCTGAGAAAAAAAACACGTGCATTTCAATGCACTTGCTTTAACATCTGCTAATCTGTGTAAGTGACAAAATAAACTTTGATTTGAAGTCTGAATTTGGCCCTATATGCATGAAGAGGCCATGACCTGCCCAGCTCGATTAAAAACACTCATTCTTCGCCCTGCCATTTAACTAAAAACAGCACTTTCAGTCTTAGGCAATAACAAACAGAATGCAGATAGGGAGGGATATTGCAAACTAGGCATTTCTTGCTTCTCTTATGACCAAGTGCTACTACATGCAGAATTATCATGTGTTAACTATGGTTGTGACCTGCATGTTGGTAAGCAAGCAGGCAGCAATGCAGGCTTTTGGTTCCAGCATCTTTGGGCCAGGCCCTTATTGCTGCCGATTGTGATGTTTCACTTGCACACTAAAGGCAATGCTGCCGTCTAGTGGTGTTGATATGATTAGACGTTTGGTATTTGCTTAGTTAGGCCTAGTCATTAAATTCAAGGCCGTCGGTCCAGAAAAGTATGCGGAAGTTGCCTGCAGCAAGTAACTAGCTAGCTAACTAGAGAAATTGAGGACGACTAGCAAGAAACTGTGCAGGTTGGTGTATTATATTTTCTTTGTGAAGAAAAGGTTCCATTTCAGCATTTTCGATTGTCATGATTTTCCATTCAAATAATAAAATGATCTGACCCCATCTCTCACATACTCGCAGAAATGTAGCGCGCCTGCTAAATTATGTTTGCTTTATAGGAAAGATGTTGCCATGAGCCGATTTACAGTTATAACCAGATCAGATGGTGGTGATGATATAAAGAAAATGGACTTTTTGGTGACTGATACATGCAGTTATATGCATGACTTTAACTTTAAAGGAGATAAGAATCCAAAAACACAGTTGAAGACAAAAGCAACAGGCAGAACAGCAGGAGAAAATATTTGGCGCTTGAATCATTATGATTGTGTTTGTTATCATATACCAGCATGTTACATATATGTATATGTTTGAGATTGTGTCATCTTTCATGTTTCTTGTACTCTTCTCCCTAGAGCCAGATGTGTCTGCTTGGAGAGTCCAGTAGTATGTGTGTACAGTCTCTGTGACACCACCCCTGTCTCTGTCCTGGTGACAGAGACTCCTGGGAGCAGGGTCTGCGGTGGCGGTGACATATCTGCAGCTGGTGTGACGACCCAGTCCCCTGAGCAGGCACTGCTTGTGTCGGACCGCATCCTGGCCCAGATGAATAAGATGCGTCTCTGGGCAGACTTCTGTGACGTCAGGCTACTGCCGGGAGGCCGGGTGTTCAGTGTCCATAAGCTGGTCCTGGCTGCCAGCAGCCCCTACTTTTCTGCTCTGTTCTCTGGATGGATGAGCGAGGCGGACAAGGAGGAGGTCCAGATCCTGGGGGTGGAGGCACAGATGTTTGAGGTCCTGCTGGAGTTCATATACACAGCTTCGTCCTGTCATGAAATGTACCATTTACTGAGTGTGTAGTGTACAGTAATGTTCATACACAAAACAGTACATAATACAGATGTCTTTGTGTTTCTTTGAACTGAATCCGTCCAGGCACGATTCATGTGACGGTGGAGAACATGCAGGAGCTAATGGTGGCAGCAGACATGCTGAAGCTGAGTGAGGTGGTGTCTATCTGTGGGAGAGCTCCTCAAGAGCCACATGGACCTGTCCAACTGTGTGGGGTTACACCAGTTCCTGGAGCAGATCGCCTGCTTGGACGTGCTGGAGTTCACTGAGAACTACGTCCATGTACACTTTCTGGAGGTGCTACACAGTATTTATCTTCCTCCATCTGTCTGTCTTCAGATGATCTCTTTCCCCTTCCATCTCATTCCAATCTGCTGAGTGTGTGTAACAAAAAAAAGTGAATAGCCTGTTCCCAACCTGTTATAACACTTGCTCCAACGAACAAAAATCACAATCGGAACATCTGACCTTTAGGTGTGTGTGTGTGTTGGATGAGTTCTGGGGCCTGTCCAAGGACCAGCTGGTGAAGCTGCTGCAGAGCGAGGAGTTGCGGATCGAAGATAAGTACCAGGTATTCATGGCAGCCATGGACTGGGTCCTTCAGGACGTGGCCAAAGAGGAAGAAACATGGTGGAGGTGCAGTACCCAGTCAGGTTCCCCCTGCTCTCCCCACAGAGACTCTTCAAGTACATAGGTGATGAGATGGAATGATACTCCTGATTTGTCAAGCAGGATCTTTCTTATTTTTTACTTATTCATCAAGAAATCCTCATTTATTTCTTGCACCATTAAAATACCCCCCAGTTTTCATTGTTGCCTTGCTGATTATTGAAATTATGTGTCTTACTTTTGGGATTTTTTTTTTAAAGAGTCTATGGACAAGATACTGATCACCATGATGTCTCCTCACTACTGTGTTTCTGCAGATGGTTGGGGGAGATTACTACTTTGGCTGCTAATTCAATTCACTTTCTTTATCCCAAAATGGCCAATTATTTCTGAGCATACAGGCTGACAATGCACAACAAGACATTTTTTATTTTATTTTTTATTTTACCCCTTTTTCTCCCCAATTCTGTGGTATCCAATTGTTAGTAGCTACTATCTTGTCTCAACGTTACAACTCGTACGGGCTCGGGAGAGATGAAGGTTGAAAGTCATGCGTCCTCCGATACACAACCCAACCAAGCCGAGCTGCTTCTTAACACAGCGCGCATCCAACCCGGAAGCCAGACGCACCAGAGGAAACACCGTGCACCTGGCAACCTTGGTTAGCATGCACTGCGCCCTCCCCGCCACAGGATTCGCTGGTGCGCAATGAGACAAGGATATCCCTACCGGCCAAGCCCTCCCTAACCACACTAGGCCAATTGTGCGTCGCCCCACGGACCTCCCGGTTGCGGCCGGTTATGACAGAGCCTGGGCACGAACCCAGAGTCTCTGGTGGCACAGCTGGCGCTGCATTACAGCGCCCTTAACCACTGCGCCACCTGGGAGGCCCACAACAAGACATTTCTAATGAAACATACTATATCAATATAATTGCTTATTACCTCAATTACATAATTTCTCTGAATGGCCTCTGCTCATTCCCCTCTCCCCTCTGTCTAGGCTTCATCTATGTGATCGGGGGGGATCAGTGATGAGGGGATGTGGAGGTGTACAACCCCATCTCCCGGCGCTGGAGCGCCCTGCCCGTCATGGTGACCCGGCAGGCCTACGTGGGCGTGGCCTGCCTCAACAACTGCATCTATGCCGTGGGGGGCTGGAACGAGGCACTGGGCTCCCTGAAGACGGTGGAAAAGTGTTCCCCCAAGGAGGTGAGGGAGTTAGGGTAGATTTATATACTGCTAGTCAGGTCAAAACCCACAGGGGTTGGCACTCGGGCAGTCTTCACATGTCCGTCCCAATTCGGACGTATATAAATACTGATTTGTTTGAAAAGCAACACGTCTTCACAATACCTCATCATAGCTTTATGTATATAGTGACCTCAGACGGTCTCTCTCGAACATGTCTCTGTTTCCCTCTACAGGAGAAGTGGGTGGAGGTGGCCCCAATGGCGGTAGCTAGGGCCGGGGTGTCTGTGTCAGCTGTTAACAGGCTGCTGTACGCTGTGGGGGGGGGGGGTCCAGCAGACTTCTCGGCCCCCGTGACAGTGGACTCAGTGGAGATCTACGACTCCCACCTGGACGGAGATCGGCAACATAATCACCAGCCGCTGTGCTGTGATGTGGCCGTGCTCTGAGAGGAGCCCTAGAGGAACAAGCGTAGGTGGTTCGGTCACCTTATGAGTAGGCTCAACTTTGCGATTGTAGGTTTCTCTGGAACAAACCTGATTCTCAGACGAGAAGACTGTTGGTTACATGAGCAACCTTGCCTGAGACCTGGTTTGGTACCTGGGTGGACACACTAGACAACACAACTTAGCCACATCAAAGACGAGTCCTCGAGTTCATTGTCAACAAAGCCTTCACTAGCAATGTGTTTTTACTTTTGAACAGCAGTAGCAGAATGCTGCAGGAGAATCGAATTCTGTTATTTCCCATATTGTACTCATATAGCCAATAGAGGGTGCGACTCAGAATAATTTTTTCATCACCTCAGAGCATGAACACAGAGCCTTTTTCTAGCTAGAACAGTTTGGTCTTTGCAAAATACAAGGCAAATCACTTTCTGTGGTCTTGCAGGGGAATTGATGGATTTCAGAATGTTTGGATTGTTCTGTTATTTTGGATAGTTTATTGCTTTTATGTAACTGAACTCGAAGTTCATTGTACACAGACAAACAGATGACTGGGAGACTGCCAACCGGGAGACTGTTGATTCAACTGAGCTAGCAAGACTGCAGTACCTACTCCGTCAGTTACATGGCAGACCTGTCTGTCTCCATCACTCAGTCATATACTTCCTGCTCCGTTTCAGAAGTGTGCCAGTGTTTCTGGAGGGTAAATAGGGTAAATAGCTTTCATTGTTTACTGTATTTTCTCTGCTAATTTGTGTGGACTTAAACATTGGTACTTTCAGGACCATTACGTTTTTACATAAGTGTAAAGGATTGTTTGTCCGTTTTTAAGAATGGGATAGCTGTCTATCACTGATATCCTATCGATTGTTTCAACCTGTGCACTTTGAGTGTCACATTTTAAATTAACACCAAAACTATTAACTTACATGGGAGTTATCCATTATCCATGTCGACTGAAGGTAGACTGACTGCTAGTGCGATGGGCTTCATGTGTCTACACGGAGTTGTATTAAAACCTTGTACTGCACTTGATGACAGAAGCAGAAGCTACTATGAGCAAAATGTTATTGTGGTCCTCATGTCAAACTGTTATGGTTGGAAATGCTAACCTTACAGTAACATTCTGCTGTGCTTACGGCATTTGTTAAACGATCACTAAAAGTTGATGTTTTAAGTTGCAATTACTCTAGTACAACTGTTGCACTCAGTATTTGTTTAATATGGCTCATTGACCGAAATGCAGCCATATAACACCACTGTAAATATAAGTGCCTTTTTAGTCAGTACACAGTAGTCACCATTTTAAAACACTGAGAAATGTCGCCTTGTTTGGTATGAGCTTGTATCACCTTAATTTCAGCAGCGGCACTAGATTACAACGTGAAATTGTATTTCACCACTCACCTGTTGAGGTACAGAAGTGTCTAAGTAGCACATTGATTAAAAGGAAATCCAGTGAAAATGTATTTTATTGGAAAGGTTTGTTGCGTCGCACCAGTTCCATTTTTTTTTTAAATGTTGTTTTCTCCCTGTTTGCTCCTACTGAACAAATCCCACAATGGTCAGTTCCACTGTTCACAATGAGAGAATTTAGCTTTCAAGTGCTAACTTGACACTGCTTGACTTAGTAATTACCTAGTCAATTCTCTTGTGCCTTGATCTTCTTCTCCGGGCACATCTTCTGCAATGTCAGTGTGGCCACCAGGGAAAAGGTAGCCACCAGAGTGAGTATGGTTCTCATGGCTTTGAACCAGCCGGGGTAACCAGGCAGCAGTGTGAGGTCATAGTGCAGGGCTAGGCCCAGCCCCATGATGACCACAAGAGCTCCCTCTGTGATGTTGTCTCTGCAGAGCAGAGCCAGCCAGGCCAGCAGGGAGGGCACCACACTGTTGCCAAGGTTCATCCAGTCGGGCTGGGCAGGGCTCCCCTCAGGCAGGGCAAAGCCCCAGCGGGCCCCACCCAGGAAGGACACGATTGAAGCCCCGTAGACCACCTGGGCATAGGCCACCTCAGGGAGGTAGGACTGGGTTACAGCCATCAGGAGGGGGGCACCCAGGAATGGAAGGAGGCCGGAGAAGCCGAGGTACAAAGCAGGCTTGGGCGCATAGGCCAGGGCTTTCATGCTGAGGCGCTGTTGGTTCTCCTGTCTTCTCCCAGGGGCCGTGGGCACGGGGTGACCCTGGCAGAGCAAAGAGGCAGAGAAGCTCAGGGACCTGAGGCTCAGAAGCCTGGAGGAGGCTAGTCTCGGGAACAGTAGTGACGTTGCCGTAGGAACTTGTGGAGACAACAAGGGGTTGGAACTGGTGTAAAAACATTCCCTCTTCACCATGCAGCTGGACCCACTGAGTACCCACTGCAGAGATCGCCATGATGGACCCTGAGAACAAAGACAGTTGCAAATGCATTTCTCAGTAGGGTTTTACATGATCTGTGCCTCTATCCTGGTACAGAGAACCCAGATGTTTTTGGCTATTTGTTCCAGATCAAATGGACAAAAGATAGACCAATATTATGGCGTCACATAACTGATGTAATGTGTATTCTTACCACACAGGGATTGAAGTGCCTTTTCAATGCAAATGGGAACATTTTCAATCTAAAAGGAAAAGAGGCGCATGCACATTTTAGAACATAAGGAATGTAAAGCCAGTTTCACATGTGATTGGCATACGTTAATACGCATTTCGTAATGCCATATTTTACAAAATCAAGTTGGTTTAGTTAGTTAGCTGTTGGTTAGCTTTGACCTCTTCAGCATTAGCTAAAGGCGTTAGCTACCCAAAATAATAGATGTGTTATAAACAAAAGCCTTTGCAAATGTAATTTTATAACGTTTAGAAATATATATGATCCGTTTTACCATTGATCTTCACGCGGTACAGTCCACTTAAAAGTTAGCCATAGCAGGGGTGTGTGTGTAAGGTTGTTTTCTCGATTCACAGTGTCTGGCGAAAGTTCGATGTCCACAAGGTTTGATTAATAGAGCGCCTGGGAGCTAGTGAGTCGCGTTCAATATCAGAAATATGTAGCTAGTATTTTGTTTTTGTACTAGTTGGTGTAAACGGACAATTTCGATGTAACTCTAAGTTTCTAAGCTGCATCACCTTTTTATTTGTTTTACTTTTTTCCACGCTCCTGTTCAGTTTGAAACACACCGTGCAACGCGCCAAGCTGCAATATTATTTTCAAGAACTTGAACGTACCCCCATTAAGCTGCGCGAACGCGCTCCAAAAACCCAAACAAACACCAGAACGCCTCTTCATCTAGAGGCACATAACAGGAAGAAAGTATTTCAATGCTAATCATCGATGGAATATTACGTCTAAATATATTTTGTATAATATTTATTGATGAACATCTTGCAGGTATGTTTTTGCATCATCATATCAAATATAGCAAGCTAACTAGCTAACATGCGAATCCCCGTGTGGGCTAAAGGTAGCCATTTTGAAACCGTCTTGTTCTAACGAAGGTCTGTTTACCTCTATTTGCAGAAATGTGACAGCAATATTATAAACAATTTAAGTTACTCTGTTGCATAACTATATGGTATGTCTTTAACAGTAGTTCGGGACTGAGTAGTAGTTGTGCAAGCTAATGTAGCTAGCTAACATTAGATATTTAGCTAGCTAGTTGACTTGCTAGCTTCTAACGTTTCTGTAGCTAACTAGCTCTATAACAACTTGGCGAACGTTACAAAAAGTTAAGGGAACTAACTAGCTAATTATTTAGCAGTGATCAACGTTTTTGCTTTCAGAATCGGACCAAATCAGTTGTCAACTTGCTGTCAAGAATTTAGATCTTGTCGACACATGTTAATTAAGACACTCCATTGCTTCAAGTGAAAAGTCACTCCAGTGATTGTGAATTGGTGCATCACTGAATGTGTCCTTCACAGCTGGCAGTGCTTCATCAATGGCTCTCAAGCAATTTTACTTTGCAATTAGAGTAATAACTTGGTCCACTTTATACACCATGGAAGCCATTGGGCAGCATATCATAGTGCTATACAGGATGTTTATTGATTTGTCTTCAGGAAGTACTGCAGCCTCGGTCACTCATGAAGGAAGACATGCTGTGGTTCGCAGGACTTAGCTAGCAGTTTAGAACAGTCACTCGCTGTGCCTTATTTAGATTAGGAGCTGAGTGTTTAGGTCTAGAGTATTTTTAGACTGGTATACATATTTGATCAAAGTTTGCATTTCTATAAGGGAGAAATCTGAGTATAACATGGCTTTGATTGTGTGTGTGTGTTTTTTTTACCACCATTGCAACATGCTTGCTTTCTGTTTGTGGGTTTATCAAAGATGTTCTGGGAGCACGTTTCATCAAATTTGACATGC
Source organism: Oncorhynchus masou masou (assembly GCF_036934945.1). Classification (NCBI taxonomy): domain Eukaryota; kingdom Metazoa; phylum Chordata; class Actinopteri; order Salmoniformes; family Salmonidae; genus Oncorhynchus; species Oncorhynchus masou. The sequence continues at coordinate 33,381,512 of NC_088228.1, forward strand.
AATACCAACTTAGCTATCAAACTCCAGGCAGAATTCTGCATTCTCCCAACAGCTCTCAGCCATTAGCTTCACCCACAACTGCCTCGTGAACTACAATCCCTACACTATTTTAACATTTAGAAACGTCAATAGTCATAAATTGTGATATGGCTTTCAAAACATATGGCCCTTCTCTTTCATCAGCGAGAAAGAATCCTTCAATAAAAAAATATACTTACTGTAGGAGGTTTGCACAGATCCATACAGCTATGGGTGCCTCCATCCAACGAAGTTACACTTTTCCGAGTTATGCTTACACACAGGTGTTTGGCGCTGTTACATGGAGATATGATAGTGTGGGAACACTAATCCTATCAAGATGTGTATCAATTGAACCTTTTTGTTTTTAGAAAATGGTTTCTAGCAGATATGAAAGATATGGTCCTTACCCTTCCGAAACCATACTGCAAGCGATGCATGTTAATGTTCAGACCGAGCGTCTGGGCTAGTACACTGTGCTGTAAACATGACTGAAGAAACTTATAGGCTGAGGCAATGGCCATATACATTACAAACTAAAGTATTTGTTGTCGGTTTCTAAAACTAACGCTATTTCTGTTTTCTTTTTGCAGGTTGGGTCTCCAGAAGTTGCAGGTTGGGTCTGCAGAAGTGCATGTGAAAGCAACACTACAAGAGGACTGAAAATACTTGGATTAACTGCATAGCACCTGTCTTTTGTGTTGTGAAAAGTTCAGAATCTTCAACAAAATGATTACGTTGACAAATTATCTGTGACATTCTCCATATGTTCCTACGCTTTCTTTTGCTTTGAAGGAAGACATTTGTGTTTTTCACTTGAGGTTCCCTTCGTTTATGGGAAAGTGTATTTTTATACTTCAACAAAGGAGTCCCAAGTGTGTTGTGACACAGGGCACTGTGCTTGTAAGAGATTGCTGTTATACCGTCTAAAAGCTCGCTCATCTATGAAATCTGAACTATTGCACTCTCCTCCTGAAACCGCACAACCACAAATTATTCTACCGGCAGTTAACAGATACAGATATAATAAGACGGATGAAGAAAGCAACAGGTCTAACCAGCCATTTTAGGCACCATTGTCTTTAGCATGCACTGAAAAACAGCATTATAATGCATTGTTCTGCAGTATCAAAATTTCACTGACCTCGATTGAAGATGTCAGAAATGTAACAGTGGATTCTACTGCCTTTACTGTCATGTGACTTTAATACTAGACACCTTTTTCCCTTCAACCCTGGACAGCCTTTTCACCAGTTTAATGAGGTGAGCTGTGGTTTTCAGTGACCATTGGAATAAAAAAATACTTTCTCTGAATCAATTTATTTTCTGCATATGTTTGGGTAGAGCTTAAAATGACTCTGTAAAAGGTGAGTCTTGGTCTAAGAGCTGGCACTCATAGTGGCGGGAGAAGAGCTAGAACCTCTTTCCACCCCTCTTCTGATGTCATTGTGGAACTGTCCTGTTCACATTGACCGGGATCAATACCCCAGAGTGTCAAATCTCACCAGACAACCTGCAGCTGCCTCTCCCATTGGACAATTTACCTTCCAATCTACTGAGCCCGTCAATCAGAACCTTCAGTTTCACAACAAAGATCAAGCTGACTTTGTGTCTCTGCCCCTGACAAAGAATCCTACCTGCTTCAGTAGAGTGATCAGGAAGAAGTGGGGGGGTGGGGGTAACGGCGCTCCCCGAAAAACTGTCACACGCAACTTCCCCGGCTCAAACCACGTGTTAAAATTGTTTGGGAAGTCCACAGCCATCAAATCCCCTCCAGGGTAACAAACCCTTGAATCAACCCCAGGCCTCTGGATCACCATTCCAGATCATCTCAGAACCCTGTGACCCGTCTCCCAACACTTCACCCTGGACGACAGGGTCTGCGTCTGGGGAAAGGGGCTGTTCTGTCCTGGAGGAGGAGGGCTCGGCAGTGGGGTGCTGCTCCCCATCACACACTCTGAGTCTAAGACCAGTGGTGTGCCTGTGAGCGGGCCAGAGAGAATAAGCCCGCAGAGGAGGGAGAGACTGGGAGGAGGAGAGGACTTCAGAGCCAAAGACTCTGGGGTAATAATGATACGTTTTATGCAACAATGTGTTGTTTCTTTTTTCCCCAAAGTCCAAGATTTCTCATTAATTTTTCTCTGTCAGATCTTTGCCATGAGGTTTGATGCCTCGATCCACTGACTGGAGACACTGGACCTAAATGGCGCAGCATGACTTTGTCCCTGCCTGGCTTAACTTCTCCACGCCCCAGCCTGCCAAGGTGAGCTCCTGTGTGTGTGTACGTGCGGGCGTGCAGCCAGGGGCAGGCCGATCGTGGGCAGACTGACTGCCATCAGCACAGGGTTCAGGAAAGATACTGTGTGTACTCAGGGGAAACAGACAGGAGAAGCGCAAGTAAGTGGCATTGAATCAGTGAATACTGTGTACCAGAGATATTTGTTCCTCAATGAGTGGCTATCTTCCAGGCTCTGTGATAGAAATGTGTTTCATTGTGTGGTAAGTGAAAGCACTAGAAAAGGAAAGATAAATGTGCGTGTAAGTGTGAAAGGCAGGAGAGCTCGGTGTGGTGTTGTCTTGATCTTGGAGCTACTAGACACAAGGTTGAGATTCAGTTCTGTAGCTAAATGTGTTTTTGTACTCTAAGCAAGAGCTTGGCGTAGACCGGGTGTAGACTATACAAGGTGACTTTCAGGGTGTTCCAGCCAAATTACTTGTCTGTGGTGTGGACACAGACCTCAACCTTGGTCAGTGGTAGTCCAGTAAGATCAATCTGATAGTGGTGACTAATGGACTACACCAAGTTATTACATAAACACCAAACCTAAGCTGCTTAAGGTCTACATTACTGTATATTACATAGATATGTGTATTATGTTTCCGTGTGATATTCTGCTGCTAACGAAATCAGATAAGATTTGTAGAGTTTGGTGTGGGAGATGGCTTCCTGTTTCCCACCCCTGAAAGTGTGTGTGTGTGTGTGGAGATACTAGAGGACTAGAGTTATTATCTGGGAACAGATGGATTTTACTTCACTGACTTTTTTTTGTGTCCAGTCCCCTGCAGCCAGCCTCGAGAAGCATGGCAACCCCCATCACCACCGGGACAGCCGTGCTGCTGTGAGCCGCCGCAGACACAACTCCTCCGACGGCTTCTTCAACAACGGGCCCCTGCACTCCCCCGCAGGTAACCCTGATGATCCTAACCCCCTGTGCGCCCCCAAAAACGTATTTTCACCTCTAGTATGTTGACAGCTCGCGTATAAGAGCAGTGTTTCTTTTGTGTTCCATAGCATTAACCCATCTATGTTCCTGTCTGGGTCTGTAGGTGATGGGTGGCAGCAGCCTTCTCTCCTCCTAAGGCATGACTCTGTGGACTCTGGGGTGGCAAAGGGGGGGCATGGTGGCCTGGCGGGTGTGCCCTGCTGGAAGGAGGCTCCTCCCACATGGCACGGGGCACCAAGGGGGGTGCAGGATGGGCACCACCAACCGGGGCGACACACCAAACGCCCCGGGCCCGGAGGAGGGGACAGGGACAGGCAGGGGGGGCACCGGCAGCGCAACGGCAACTTCCATCCCCGCAAGGGCGCCCCCGGGACCCCCTACCAGGACAAGTTCCCCAATGAGGAACGCAGCGGGGAGGACAAGCTGAAATTTGTGGAAGAGGACTTTGTGAGTAGTAATCTCATTCTCGAACCCCTCTGAACACCCTGTATCATTTTAAGCAAAGTTAGCAAAGGCATTACAGGAGCTACATGTAGAATTTTTGCTTTGTAATTTCAGAAAATGTCCATAATATATCTGCAGTAATAGTTGAATGATAGTGTTTCACAATATTTTCACGGTAAAATCATATTATGATGAAGGAGCCTTCCCATTATGTCAAATGGGAAGCTGCACCCTCCCTCTCTTCCATCAGTGTCACTCAGAGGCATGGTCATCTCCTCACAAGCAGAATCAACAATGGCAGACTTGAACAGTAGAAATGGTTCTGCATTATGTGGTTTCAAAAATATTTTTGTTGTGCAAAACAAGCAATATGTAGGGCAGGGGTGTTCAACTGCCAAAATATATATACAGTACCAAAAAAGTGTTAAACAAATCTAAATGTATTTGATATTCTTCAAAGTGGCCATACTTCGCCTTGATGACAGCTTTGCACACTCTTGGCTTTCTCTCAACCAGCTTCACCTGGAGTGCTTTTCCAACAGTCTTGAAGGAATTCCCACATGCTGGGCACTTCTTGGCTGCTTTTCCTTCACTCTGTGGTATAACTCATCCTAAACCATTTCATTTGGATCGAGGTTGGGTAACTCTCCTTCTTGGTCAAATAGCCCTTACACCGCCTGGAGGTGTGTTGGGTCATTGTCCTGTTGAAAAACAAACGATACTCCCACTAAGCGCAAACCAGATGGGATGGCGTATCACTGCAGAATGCTGTGGTAGCCATGCTGGTTAAGTGTGCCTTGAATTCTAAATAAATCATAGTGTCACCAGCAAAGCACCCCAACACCATCACACCTCATCCTCCATGTTTCACGGTGTGAAGCACACATGCAGAGATAATCCGTTCACCTACTCTGTCTCACAAATACACGGTGGCTGGAACCAAAAATCTCAAATTTCCACCGGTCTACTGTCCATTGCTTGTGTTTCTTGGCCCAAGCAAGTCTCTTCTTCTTATTGGTGTCCTTTAGTAGTGGTTTCTTTGCAGCAATTCGTCCATGAAGGGCTGATTCACACAGTCTGCTCTGAACAGTTGATATGTGAAATGTCTGTTACTAGAAGTATTTATTTGGGCTGCAATCTGAGGTGCAGTTATTTGCCGATTTCTCAGGCTGATAACTCTAATGAACTTATCCTCTGCAGCAGAGGTAACTCTGGGTCTTCCTGTGGCGGTCCTCATGAGAGCCAGGTTCATCATAGCGCTTGATGGTTTTTGCAACTGGACTTAAGAAACTTTCAAAGTTCTTGACATTTTCCGGATTGACTGACCTTCATTTCTTAAAGTAATGATGGACTGTCGTTTCTCGCTTATTTGAGCTGTTCTTGCCATAATATGGACTTGGTATTTTACCAAATATGGCTATCCTCTGTAAACCACCCCTACCTTTGTCACAACACAAGTGATTGGCTCAAACGCATTAAGAAGGAATATATTCCACAAATTAACTTTTAACAAGGCACACCTATTCATTGAAATGAATTCCAAGTGACTACCTCATGAAGCTGGTTGAGAGAATGCGAAGAGTGTGCAAAGCTGTCATCAGGGCAAAAGGTTGGCTACTTTGAAGAATATAAAATATATTTTGATTTGTTCAACACTTTTTTGGTTACTACATGATTCCATACGTATTATTTCATAGTTTAGATGTCTTCACTATTATGTTTCAGTGTAGAAAATAGTTGTTTTTTTTTAATAAAGAAAAACCCTGGAATGAGTAGGTGTGTCAAAACCTTTGACTAGTACTGTATATATACATTTTTATATATTTATTTTATTTCCATGTTTTTATGAATATCACTAGAAACAACAGAATAAATTAATTTGGAATTACATACCTACAGTATGAAAGAAAATCATATATTTATAATGATGTCAACTTTATTTCTCAACTCCTAATAATGAGAAGATTACACTCATTGCAGCAAATTTAACTCACTGGAGTCAATTACACTCACAGGAGAATCTCGATTTGAAAAAGCACCCGCAAATAGGCTAGCAGTGCGGCAAGTAGATGTGCAGGGGTACGAGGTAGCTATGTACAAATATATGTAGGGGTAAAGTGACTAGGCAACAGGACTAGGCAACAACTCATAGACTGAGCTCTTGCAGAAGTGTATGTGGAGCAGTACAGTGTATTCAGACCCCTTGACCTTTTCCAATTTATTTATTTTTTAATACATTTGCAAACATTTCTACAAACCTGTTTTCGCTTTGGTGTTCTGGGTTATTGTGTGTAGATTGAGGATTTTTTTTTTTATCCAATTTTATAAAGCTGTAACTTAACAAAATGTGGGAAAAGTCAAGGGGTCTGAATAGTTTCCAAATGCATGGTAGCTTCAGCATAGAGTGTCTTCAGAAAGTTTTCACACCCCTTAACTTTTTCCACATTTTGTTATGTTACACAGCCTGATTTTAAAATATATTCAAATGAGATTTTGTGACACTGGCCTACACACAATACTCTATAATGTCAAAGTGCAATTCTGTTTTTAGACACTTTTAGAAATTAGTATAAAAAAAATGAAAAGCTGAAATTACTTGAGTCAATAAGTGTTCAAGCCATTTGTTATGGCATGCCTAAATAAATTCAGGAGTAAATACAGTGAGGGATAAAAAATATTTGATCCCCTGCTGATTTTGTACGTTTGCCCACTGACAAAGAAATGATCAGTCTATAATTTTAATGGTAGGTTTATTTGAACAGTGAGAGACAGACAAACAAACAAAAAAATCCAGAAAAACGCATGTCAAAAATGTTATACATTTATTTGCATTTTAATGAGGGAAATAAGTATTTGACCCCTCTGCAAAACATGACTTAGTACTTGGTGGCAAAATCCTTGTTGGCAATCACAGAGGTCATACGTTTCTCGTAGTTTGCACACATCTCAGGAGGGATTTTGTCCCACTCCCCTTTGCAGATCTTCTCCACGTCATTAAGGTTTCGAGGCTGACGTTTGGCAACTCGAACCTTCAGCTCCCTCCACAGATTTTCTATGGGATTAAGGTCTGGAGACTGGCTAGGCCACTCCAGGACCTTAATGTGCTTCTTCTTGAGCCACTCCTTTGTTGCCTTGGCCGTGTGTTTTGGGTCATTGTCATGCTGGAATACCCATCCACGACCCATTTTCAATGCCTGAGGGAAGGAAGTTCTCACCCAAGATTTGACGGTACATGGCCCTGTCCATCGTCCCTTTGATGCGGTGAAGTTGTCCTGTCCCCTTAGCAGAAAAACACCCCCAAAGCATAATGTTTCCACCTCCATGTTTGACAGTGGGGATGGTGTTCTTGGGGTCATAGGCAGCATTCCTCCTCCTCCAAACACCTTGAGTTGATGCCAAAGAGCTCCATTTGGTCTCATCTGACCACAACACTTTCACCCAGTTGTCCTCTGAATCATTCAGGTGTTCACTGGCAAACTTCAGACGGGCATATATATGTGCTTTCTTGAGCAGGGGGACCTTGCGGGCGCTGCAGGATTTCAGTCCTTCACGGCGCAGTGTGTTACCAATTGTTTTCTTGGTGACTATGGTCCCAGCTGCCTTGAGATCATTGACAAGATTCTCTCGTGTAGTTCTGGGCTGATTCCTCACCGTTCTCATGATCATTGCAACTCCACGATGGGAGATTGACAGTTCTTTTGTGTTTCTTCCATTTGAGAATAATCGCACCAACTGTTGTCACCTTCTCACCAAGCTGCTTGGTGATGGTCTTGTAGCCCATTCCAGCCTTGTGTAGGTCTACAATCTTGTCCCTGACATCCTTGGAGAGCTCTTTGGTCTTGGCTATGGTGGAGAGTTTGGAATCTGATTGATTGCTTCTGTAGACAGGTGTCTTTCATACAGGTAACAAACTGAGATTAGGAGCACTCCCAATCTCAGCTCGTTACCTGTATAAAAGACACCTGGGGCCCAGAAATCTTTCTGATTGAGAGGGGGTCAAATATTTATTTCCCTCATTAAAATGCAAATAAATGTATTACATTTCTGATATGCGTTTTTATGGATTTTTTGTTGTTGTTATTCTGTCCCTCACTGTTCAAATAATCCTACCATTAGATAGATAGACTTATCATTTCTTTGTCAGTGGGCAAACGTACAAAATCAGCAGGGGATCAAATACGTTTTTCCCCTCACTGTATGTGCTTAACAAGTCACAACTGTAAAAACAGTTAGTGTAATGTTAGTTAGTGTAATGGCTGTGATAGAAAACTGAGGATGGATCAACAACATTGTACTTTCTCCACAATACTAACCTAAATGACTGAGTGAATGTGTGTAACCTTCATTTAACTAGGCAAGTCAGTTAAGAACAAATTATTATTTACAATGATGGCCAAACCCAGACGGCGCAGCCCTATGGGACTCCCAATCACGGCCGGATGTAATACAGCCTGGATACGAACCAAGGACTGTAGTGACGCCTCTTGCACTGAGATGCAGTGCCTTAGACCGCTGTGCCACTCGGGAAAAGAAAGAAGCTTGTACAGAATACATTGAAGTAAAAATGTGGCAAAGAAATTAACTTAATTTCCTGAATATAAAGTGTTTATGTTTGGGGGAAATCCAACACATCACTTCATATTTTCAAGTATGGTGGTGGCTGCATCATGTTATGGGTAGGCTTGTCATCGGCAAGGGCTAGGGAGTTTTTTTAGGATAAAAATACACGGAATAGAGCTAAGCACATGCAAAATCCTAGAGGAGAACATGGTTCAGTCTGCTTTCCAAAAGACACTGGGAGACAAATTCATATTTCAGCAGGACAATAACCTAAAACACAAGGCCAATATACACTAGAGTTGCTTAGCAAGACGACGTTAAATGTTCTTGAGTTGCGTAGTTACAGTTTGTAATTAAATTGGCTTGAAAATCTATGGCAAGACTTGAAAATGGCTGCCTAGCAATGATCAACAACCAACTTAAACTTTAAACTTGAATTGTTTAAAAAATAATAATGTGCAAATATTGTACAATCCAGGTGTGCAAAGCTCTTAGATACTTACCCAGGTAGACTCACAGCTGTAATTGCTGCCAAAGGTAATTCTAACATGTATAGACTCTGGTGTGAATACTTAAGCAAATGAGATATTTCTGTATTCAATTTACAATAAATGTACAAACATTTCTACAAACATATTTTCTCTTTGTCATTATGGGGTATTGTGTGTATGTGGAAAAAACGATTATTAATCCTTTTTGAGTTCTGGCTGTAAAACAAAGCATTTTAAAATAAGTCAAGGGGTATGAATACTTTCTGAAGGCACTGTATATGTGGTGAGTGTGTGTGTGTGTTGGTGTGTGGGTGGGTGGAGTCCAGTGTGTGCATAGAGTCCATGAAAAATAGTTAGTTAAAAAAAGGGGCCAACATTGAGACCTAGGGGGAAAAATGTCTGGATTGGTACAGGTAAACATAAAACATCATGGCAAATATACAGTATATACAAACTTCAATATAATGAATAATAACAAATAATGCTTAATGTTTTTTCTCCCAGCCCTCCCTTAACCCTGAAACAACTGGAAAGTCTGGAAACCAGACGAGGCCAGTGGCTCCTCATGCTGGAGTATGGGGTAATCACTAATTGATTTGATTTCGACATTAGAAAGCTGACATCAGTAACATCTTCAAAGTTCAGACCACTCCATTATCTCCATGTCGTTACCCTCTAACAAGTTGTTGCTTCCCTTATCTCCAGAGAACCCTCCTAGTGGAAAGCAGATGGTGTCTAAGATGCTGGTGATCAAGAAGGTTTCCAAAGAGGACCCAGGATGCACTGCGTTCTCTGCCAGCTTTGCCAGCTCCGGAGCCCCACCCATCAACAGCAGTAAAACCCTGCCCACCATTGCCAGTTCCACCCACTCTGTCTACAAGAACCTGGTGCCCAAGCCTGCCCTGGTGACCACCAAATCCCACCAGTGGAAGCCGAGTGGGAGGGACTCCATTAAGCCTGGCCTCCACTTGTCAGGACGAGACTCTGTCTTCACCAGTCCTGTGTCTGCAGCCAAACCCTATGCCTCTGCCACCCAGCTACAAAGCCACAACACCCCCAAAGAGGTGAGGGCAGCTCTACAGACACCTAACACGCATGAAAGGGTTCAGAGTGGATTCGGGAAAGTACTTTTTCCACATTTTGTTTTACATTACAGCCTTATTCTGAAATGGATTAAATTAGCATTCCTGTAACATTATTTTGTTGACATTTTATTTGATCTGAGAAATTAAGCTAATTAATCACCCACTTTATGTGTACAGTACATTCAGAAAGTATTCAGACTCCTTGACATTTTGTTACGTTACAGCCTTATTATAAAATGTATTAAATTGTTCTCCCCATCATCAATCTATGCACAATACCCCATAATGACAAAGCAAAACAGGTTTTATGATTTTTTTGCAAGTGTATTAAAAATAAAAAAAAGTAAATATGAATTTACATAAGTATTCAGAACCTCTACTCAGTACTTTGTTGAAGCACCTTTGGCAGCGATTACAGCCTTGAGTCTTCTTTGGTATGATTCTACAATCTTGCCCCATCTATATTTGGGGAGTTTCTCCCATTCTTCTCTGCAGATCCTCTCAAGCTCTGTCAGGTTGGATGGGGAGCGTATCTGCACAGCTATTTTCAGGTTCAATCAGTTTCAATTCCGGACTCTGGCTGGGCCACTTAAGAGCATTCAGAGACTTGTCCCAAAGCCACTCCTGCATTGTCTTGGCGGTGTGCTTAAGGTCGTTGTCCTGTTGGAAGGTGAACCTCCACTCCAGTCTGATGTCCTGAGCGCTCTGGAGCAGGTTTTCATTAAGAATTTCTCCGTTCACCTTTCCCTCGATCCTGACTAGTCTCCCAGTCCCTGCTGCTGAAAACCATCCCCCAAAGCATGATGCTGCCACCATGCTTCACCGTAGGTATGTTGTCAGGTTTCCTCTATAAGTGACACTTGGCATCCAGGCCAAAGAGTTCAATTTTGGTTTCATCAGACCGGCGAATCTTGTTTCATGTGTTCTGAGAGTCCTTTTGGTGAACTCCAAGCGGGCTGTAATGTGCCTTTTACTGAGGTGTGGTGGCCGTCAGGCCACTCTACCATAAAGACCTGATTGGTGGAGTGCTGCAGAGATGGTTGTCCTTCTGGAAGTTTCTCCCATCTTCACAGAAGAACTCTGGAGCTTTGTCAGAGTGACCATCGGGTTCTTGGTCACCTCCCTGACCAAGGCCCTTTTCCCCTGATTGCTCAGTTTGGCCAGGCTGGATCCCCCAAGCTGACAAGGTGAAAATCTGTCGTTCTGCCCCTGAACGAGGCAGTTAACCCACTGTCCCTAGGCCGTCATTGAAAATAAGAATGTGTTCTTAACTGACTTGCCTCGTTAAATAAAATAAAGGTATAAAAAAAATCGGCAAATCGCCGCCCAAAAATACAGATTGTTGTTATGAAAACTTGAAATAGGCCCTAATTAATCGGCCATTCCGATTAATTGGTTGACCTCTAGTCTAGGAGCACGAGGACAGATGCAGAGCCTTGGTCTGACGCCATTAAAAGGTAATTTACCACCTTCACGAGTGCAGTCTCAGTGCTATGATGGGGTCTAAAACCAGACTGAAGTGTTTTGTATACATTGTTTTTCTTCAGGAAGGCAGTGAGTTGCTGCGCAACAGCTTTTTCACATTTTTTTTTGAGAGGAATGGGAGATTCGGTATAAGCTGATCGTTTTTTATGTTTTCTAGGTCAAGGCTTGTTTTTTTCAAGAGAGGCTTTATTACTGGCACTTTTAGTGAGTTTGGTACACATCTGGTGGATAGGGAGTCCTTTATTATGTTCAACCTAGCAGGGCCAAGCACAGGAAGCAGCTCTTTCAGTAGTTTAGTTGGAATAGGGTCCAGTATGCAGCTTGAAGTTTTAGAGGCCATGATTATTTTCATGAATGTGTCGAGATGTAGGATTAAAAAACCTTGAGTGTCTCCAATCCTAGGTCCTGGTAGTGTTGTGCAGATTCAGGACAACTGAGCTTTGGAGAAAAATGCAGATTTGAAGAGGAGTAATTTGCTTTCCAATGATCATGATCATTTTGTCAAAGAATTTGAAAGCCATCCTCTCTTGGGGAATGCTACTTTTTAGTTAGCTTTGCGACGGTATCAAAAATACACTTTGGATTGTTCTGGGGTCTGAATACTTTCTGAATCCACTGTAGCAAGCCATACAAATCCAGTCCTGGAGACTAAAGGGAGAAAAAGTTCACATAACTGCAAGGGCTAAGCATTCTCTTCTCTCTCTCTACATCTGTGTTGTCTAGCAGCATCCCTACAGTACGACTCCTCCCATGGACATTGGCCCATCGTCGCGGCTAAAGCTGATGCGGCGCGGACCAGACCGGAAGAGTGATTTCCTGCGGACGCTGAAGGACGAGTGCACCGGAGACCTGACCTCCAGCAGCAGCCCTGGAACTCCTGGACAGGTACATAATGCCCCTAAAAAATGTCCAAGTGGGACAGAAAGGCCCAAAACTTTAAAAATCTTACATTTAAACCAAGTGAAGGTAAATTCACAGGCTGACTGAGGAAAATTAATCAGAGGCTCGGAATGTTACATGGTTCAGTTCATATGTAAGCAGAAGTGTCCTGTTTTTATTAAGGTGTCTTTTCTTTGGTGTGAATGACTTCTCAGGGCGTGAGCAGCAACCCAGAGCCCAGAGCCTTCCGCCAGGGAGTCTGCCATGAGAATGGCCTGTCTCACTCCCTCTCTCTCAGCAATTCAGACACTGATCACCTGTCTAGCTCCCTAGAGGCAGAACACAGGTAGGACTGACACACACCACACACACACACACACCATTAGTCTGCTAAGCAGTGTTTGCTGTTTTATTGTAGATTACTGAAAGCCATGGGCTGGCAGGAATACCCAGAAAATGATGACAGCTTCCTGCCCCTGACAGAGGATGAGCTCAGAGAGTTCCAGACTAAAACTGAACAGGTACGAGTTTGTGGCAGTCTTATAATATCATCAATATGTTATGTGCATCTTCAATGACAGACTGTTATCAACTTCATAGGAAGTGGCATGTGGTTGTACAGAATGAAAACGGGGTGTTTAGGTAACCCAATTCCCGTTTATACCTGGCGCTAACATGCGTCCTTTGTCCTGATTTTGTCCACATTCTGGCACATCAATTTTGGAGGAGCCAATCAAAAGACATTGTGAACTGATTGTAATCAGATCTTTCTGACTACCCTCCAGAGGTAGTCAGGCACGGAATGTAACTGGATGTCTTACAAGTGTAAAAAGATCTGGATGGTGAAACCATTTAAATCATCATTATAGCGCCCAGTAAAATGATTGACAAGACAGAGTCAAGGCATAAATAATTGTCTAATTTTATGATTTATAAAATATTATTTTGAAACAATCTCTCAACTACTTTTTATACATGGAGTGACCAGGAAATCTGGTCACAGTGGACCGATAAGACACATTTTAATGCCATGTGAAAACGTAACAGAACTTGATCAGATAGTGAAAACCACATGTTAGCGCAAGGTATAAAAAAGGCTTCTGTGTATGTGTTGTAGCCAACACTCCCATGTCGTATGGAAGAGTTGTCTGAAGCACATAGCATGAGAACCAGGTTAGTGTCTAGGTTCTTGTTTTGACTCAGGTGGTTCTTGTTCTTCCCAGCTGAAGAGAAACGGGGTCCTCCCCCGGGGCGCACGAGGCGTCACCCTCCACTTCACCCCCTGGAGGTGTGTGGCTGAGGCTCACCTAGAAGATGACGAGGGCTCAGAGTCTGAAACCAGCAGCAGCAGCCAGACCTCGGACGACGATGACGTCGGCGATTGCATCAAAACCTGACGAAGTGGCTTTACGAAACAAACCCGACACACACACACACACACCCCTCTTGTCTTTGTTTTCAGAACACCTGTTTCGACTTGATCTTGCACAAGCTACAACCAATCACATCCTAGTGGAGGGGGAAGTTTCAGCTTCTCCATGCGGAGGTCTTTTTCCCTGCGTTGCCTCCTTCACTGCACCTCCTCACCCCTTCCCTTCCTCCTCGCTTTGTGGAACTGAGTGTTCGTCAAGAAAAGGGCAATGCACATCCGATTCTGCTTTAAACAGACTAACTCATCTCAGTGACACTGACGACATTAATGATATTAATAAAATTGGTTCCTGACACGGTGAGATGTTTCAATATGAATCCGGCCTTGCTTGGTGTTATGTGTTCCGATTGTTGTTTCTATGAACAAGTTGCTGGATTGCGTTAATGGTCAATCGCATCACATGGATCCAGCCACCCATAGATATACTAACCCTTTCTTCAATACAGTGTTAACCATGTTGCTTACAGCACACAAACCTTCCAGGGGTCAAATCTGACCCGATGCCTGTGACACTCCTATCTTTCCCAGTTTCTCACCTGTCCCATAAATCAAATCTGGAAAATGGAACATACAATGCAGACTGCGATTACCACTAAAACAGATGAAGTGCTCTATTCACTGTCGCAGCAGCGTTATAGATGGCACACTAGAAATGTGAAAAGTAGTTTTTCTGATTGACCTGTCATTCAGCGTTTACCGTGAATGCAGTCTGCCAATGAGAGAACTTTGCCTTTTAAATGTCACATCACGCTGTAACAATGATTTTTTTTCCTACATGATCCGCCTCTGTTCCCTCTCAGCAAAGTGTTTCTCACCAGCCCAGTCATCTGATAATGAGTTAATTCAACTGGGCTGGCCACTGAGCAAGGATATCTATTCCCATAGTAAGTAAGTAACCTTGGCTTGTGCGAATCAGAACGGCTCATATGAACAGGAGCCTTTCTCCTGCTTCTGTAGCGTGAGGCAGCTCGATGTACAAGTACACCCCCCTGGACAGGACGCTGGTCTTATTGCGGGGCCTTACCTACAATCTATCTCCTTAATGCTGAGTGCCAAGAGAAGATGCATGTAATTCATAGTCATACATCTATTCCATAGGTATACAACATTCAATGTGTTCACAGTACACCACTGATCACTGTGAGGAGGAACTGAGGCATTTGTTTAAACTGTTTCAAGAGGTAGATATCTTCCTGCCATTTTAGTTTCTTTACAATTCAAACAGAGATGATTCATTGATCAATTAGGTACTCTTTATTAATACTAAATATTACAAATATGAAAAACAAAGCACAACCAGGTACACCATAGGAACATGACATATTTACAACTTGATCTGCATTAGAAGGATGTGATGGCATCAGGCAGTCACCAGGGCTTCACTGGCTGCAGGGAGGAAGCATGAGAAAATAATCACAACACTGAATTCACTGACAATGACTTTGTCATTGCAATCACAAAAAGGCACATGCTATTGAATGTGGTGATCTATTTAGTTGCATTTAAAATTGGTCTAGTAGTAGTACATGTAGGTATTCCATGGTATTTACTGTCACTACCTGTGCAGTGGAAAATACAATCAATATATACCTTTCGATCTCCATTTTGTTAACATGAGTCTCCTGTTTCGCCTTTTTAAAGTCACTCCTTTACTAAGCTGTCTTCTGGTTTCCGCTGTTAAACGGTACAAATAGGTGTGTGTGGATGCTAGGAGGAGGACTAGAGGTGTTATCTGGGAGCAGATATGTTCACGTCACTGACCTTTTTTTCAGACCAGGTGTGAGATGTCGGAGACTAAGGGGCCGTTTCTGTAGGTGGACCTGACTTGAATCTGAGTGAGGGGGTAGGACGCATAGTCATAGAATATGTTGTTTTAAAACACAAACCAACCAATAAACCTGCCTAAAATCCCAAATTTTAGGCCTACCATAGGTGCAAACATCCCACCGTTTTGAGAACTTCCACTCGGAGCTGGAAACGCTGAACCACCTGCCTGAATAAACAACCAATGAAAAGTGAAATCAAACTTCATGCTAGCCGTATTGCATAAGCTCAAACCTAATTAAGAGAGCCTAAAAAGGTAAGGGGGCTAGAACTAGGTTAATCAATCTGGTTAGATCCCTCACCAATGTCTCCTGCATCACAGCCTCTGCTGCAGCAGAGGCAGCCATCTTCTGTCCCACTGGCGTCTTCCACCTTCTAGATCTCTGTCAGTAGATCCTTCAGCTCCACCGTTTCCTTCCTCTCTTCAACAGCTGCATCGGGCCCCTCTGCTTTTAACACCCCCTGATGCTTGGTTGGGAGACAAACAATGAAAGAGTGTTTGTTACAAGGAAGAACACTACAATTTTCCAAGAATTAAACCATCTAAACAATTCCTTTTCATTCAAAATGAGAATCACTCATCACATTCACCTCCTCTGTTAGTTTGCTCTTGATGACCCTGGCGGAGTTGTTGAGGTGTTTGATGGCCTGGCTGTACTGGCAGTCAGAGCAGGGGGTGAGACACAGCTGGCAGTGCATCTCGGCCTGGGCTCCCAGCAGCTGGTCCTCCTTACACTCTTTCCTTCAATAAATCACAAACTCAGGTTCTCAAACTGTTAAGTCGGTTTTGTAAACATCTATCTAACGGGTCAAGGTTATTATAGTAAACTAAAAACTCAAACAAACTAAATCTAATCATGAATAAACAATTTAGTACACTGAAATAAAATTAAGAAACCTGTTTGAAAACCTACAACTATACTGAAACTATTATATTTGACTCCAAAACAAAGTAAAATCAAATAAAACCATCATGAATTATCTTCAGTTTTATATTTTTGTGGGGCAGAATTCGAATGGGTGGGGTTCAAGCTTCTGAATCTGGCAGGTCACATTCTTAATCTCTTCATTCAAAGAATATCATGGACACTCTTACTGACAGTTGTGGCTTCTTTGCGTGAGGTATTATTGTCTACCTTCTAGACCTTTGTGCTGTTGTCTGTGCCCAATAATGTTTGTACCATGTTTTGTGCTGCTCCATGTTTTTATGTTGTGTTGCTACCATGCTGTGTTGTCATGTGTTGCTGCCTTGCTATGCTGTTGTCTTATAGGACTCTCTTTATGTAGTGTTTTGTTGTCTCTTGTCGTGATGTGTGTTTTGTCCTATATTTATATATATATATATATATATATTATTATTTATTTTTTATCCCCGTCCCCGCAGGAGGCCTTTTGTCAGGCCGTCATTGTCAATAAGAATTTGTTCTTAACTGACTTGCCGAGATAAAAAAATTTAAATTGAGATTGACTTTCAACCAGCAGGACCGTAGATATTGGGCATATTTAAATGGTAAGGCTAAAGTAACCGACTCTAGACAGAAAGCCGAGGAGTGAAGTCAAGGGAGTTGCATCTGCAATAGCCAAAAGTTGGACACTAATATGGTTTTCCAACAGCAAGGCTTAGAACAAAATGGCAGTGTTGCCATTGTTTATAAAACGTTTTCTTCATAATGTTGAAATAAACATGTATCGTTCCCCCATAATCACACACTAACAAACTGAAATAAACAATTGTGTATATTGTACAATCAATTAGTGATAGAGACTCAAATATGT
Organism: Oncorhynchus masou masou; assembly: GCF_036934945.1. NCBI lineage: Eukaryota > Metazoa > Chordata > Actinopteri > Salmoniformes > Salmonidae > Oncorhynchus > Oncorhynchus masou. The sequence goes on from NC_088228.1 coordinate 33,398,730, forward strand.
ATTTGTAACTATATACATAAATTGCAGCAAATTGGTTTCAGTCATGTCTTTGGTCACATTCATTTGGGTCAAGCAAAAACACCCTAATGATTGGTTGACAATAGAGCTTCCCACAATGCAGGCCATGGCAGCAGGATGAAGTTTAACCATAACTGCAGAAACTTGCAGTTCACTTGGGCACAAGTCAGACAATTTTTTCCCCCAGAATGCAACACATTTTGAAAGACGATGGTCACCAACTTGACAAAAGTGATCCACTCTAACATGGCCATTGAGATGAGCACGATGAGACTTTGCTCTTACACACATGTACACGGGTGTGCTTCAAGCTCTGCCGTAGAATACGTGGACAACTACAAATACATTGGTGTCTGGTTAGACTGTAAACTCTCCTTCATCTATAAAATAGCCTCCAACACTCTACTCAACAAACTGGATGCAGTCTATCACTGTGCCATCCATTTTGTCACCAAAGCCCCATACACTAGCCACCATTGCAACTTGTACGCTCTCGTTGGTTGGCCCTCGTTTCATACTCGTCGCCAAACCCACTGGCTACAGTTTATAGATCACTGTCACCTGTACATAGCCCATCTGTAAACAGCCCATCGATCTACCTACCTCATCCCCATACTGTATTTATTTATCTTGCTCCTTTGCACCCCAGTATTTCTACTTGCACATTCATCTTCTGCACACCTACCATTACAGTGTTTAATTGCTATATTGTAATTACTTCGCCACCATGGCCTATTTATTGCCTTAACTCCCTTATCTTACCTCATTTGCACTCACTGTATATAGATGTTTTGCTTCCTTCTGTCCGACTGTATTATTGACTATGTTTTGTTTATTCCAGGTGTAAGTCTGTGTTGTTGTATGTGTCGAATTGCTTCTGCTTTATCTTGGCCAGGTCGCAGTTGCAAATGAGAACTTGTTCTCAACTAGCCTACCTGTTTAAATAAAGGTGAAATATACAAATAAATAAAAAGGCTGCTACAACTGGTACCTACAGGACCAAAACAGTTGAGAAGTTTAGCCTCATGCTTCAAAGCTTCAGGGACCTCATTTATCAATCATGCTTAGGTACAAATCGGTGCATAAAGTGTGCATGGGATCATTTCCACGCAAAGTGTGAAATTTGTCAATAAGAACATTTGCTTGTGAGTGTGCATAAATTTACACACAACCATGACCATGCGGTCACAATCTTTTTTTTCTTCTTTTTTTTCATTTCAGTCTGATTCCATAACCACACATGACTTGCACTATAAAGAATTTTAAAAAGTGTTTAACACATTTTTATGAAAGAAATGAACAATACAAGCCCACCTGCAGGGATTAAAAATGTAACAAAAATATAGGACAAAGCACATCACGACAAGAGAGACACCACACCACTACATAAAGAGAGACCTAAAGACAACAACTGAGCATGGTAGCAACACAACATGACAACATCATGATAGCAACACAACATGACAACATCATGATAGCAACACAACATGGAAGCAGCACAACATGGTAGCAGCACAAAACATGGTACGACCACTATTGGGCACAGACAACAGCACGAAGGGCAAGAAGGTAGATACAACAATACATCACGCGAAGCAACCACTACTGTCAGTAAGAGTGTCCATGATTGAGTCTTTGAATGAAGAGATGGAGATAAAACTGTCCAGTTTGAGTGTTTGATGCAGCTCGTTCCAATCGCAAGCTCGCAGCAAACTGAAAAGAGGAGCAACCTAGGGATGTGTGTGCTTTAGGTACCTTTAACAGAATGTGACTGGCAGAATGGGTGTTGTATGTGGAGGATGAAGGCTGCAGTAGGTATCTCAGATAGGGGGGAGTGAGGCCTATAAGAGGGTTTTATAAATAAGCAGAGATGACCCATTTCCAGAGTAGTTTAGAGTGCAATGATGTGTCCTATAAGGAGCATTGGTGGCAAATCTGATGGCCGAATGGTAAAGAACATCTAGCCGCTCGAGAGCACCCTCTCCTGACGATCTATAAATTACATCTCTGTAATCTAACATGGGTAGGATGGTCATCTGAATCAGGGTAAGTTTGGCAGCTGGGATGAAAGAGGAGCAATTACGATAGAGGAAACCAAGTCTTTTCTTCATACCAAACCACATTACCTTTTGGAAGTGGAAGTGTGGAAGTGTTCAGAACAAGGTTAAGGGCAGAGAAAGCTTGTTGGACACTAAGAAAGCTTTGTTGTAGAGCGTTTAACACAAAATCTGGGAAGGGGCTAGATAAGTATAAAACTGTATCTTCTGCATATAATGGATGAGAGCCCGTCAGTTGATTATTGACAAGTTTTTCAAACACTTTTGATAAACAGGGCAAAATATAAATTGGCCTATAACAGTTATGATCAGCTTGATCTTCCACTTTAAATAAAGGAGGCACCGTGGCTGCCTTCTAAGCAATGGGAACCGCCTCAGAGAGGAGAGACAAGTTAAAAAGGTCAGAGATAGGATTGGCGATGATACGGGCTGCAACCTTAAAGAAGAAAGGGTCTAAACCATCTGACCCAGATGTTTTTGGGGGGTCAAGTTTAAGGAGCTCAGTGACCGCCTGCAGAGAGAAACTTTGTAGTGGGGCAGGGGAAAAGAGGGATGAGCATTGGGGATAGACGCATTAGAAGGGGTGGGAGATGATGAAATGTTGGACGGGCAAGGAGGCAGAGTCAAATAGGAATCCTGACTTAATGAAGTGGTGATTAAAAAGTTCAGCCATGTGCTCCTTGTCAATAACAACCACATCATCAACATTAAGGGACATGGGCAGCTGTGAGGAGGAGGGTTTATTCTCCAGGTCTTTAACTGTCTTCCAGAACTTCTTGGGGTAATACCCATAGAGAGAACTTCTCCTTAAAGTAACTGACTATGGCCTTCTGAATAGCCTGAGTGCACTTATTTCTAATTTGCCTGAACAAGAGTCAGTCGGCCTGAGTATGCGTGTCCCGAGCGATTTGCCAAATTGAATTCTTGAGGTGGAGTAACTCTGCCAGATCAAATAAAATAAAATGTTATTGGTCACATACACATGGTTAGCAGATGTTACTGTGAGTGTAGCGAAATGCTTATGCTTCTAGATACGACAGTGCAGCAGTATCTAACAGGTAATATATCACAATTCCACAACAAAACTGAATATCTGACATAATCCACAACAAAACCGAATACACACAATTTTTTTTATTTTTTATTTATTTTACCTTTATTTAACTAGGTAAGTCAGTTAAGAACAAATTCTTATTTTCAATGACGGCCTAGGAACAACTTCTTGGTGACAAGGGGGGCAGTATTGAGTAGCTTGGATGAATAAAGTGCCCAGAGTACACTGCCTGCTACTCTGTCCCAGATGCTAATATATGCATATTATTAGTAGTATTGGATAGAAAACACTCTGAAGTTTATAAAACTGTTTGAAGGATCTACAGCATTAGGATCTACAGCATTAGCTTCATTATCAGAGAGATCGGCACAACCACTAGGCCAAATTGTATAATTAGGCAAGCGCCAACTACTTGTGTGGTTTAACAATTCAGAATGCTTATACCATCATCATTGTCTGTGCTTTTGATGTTGGAGTCTTTGGGCTTCTCTTCCTCCTCATCTTCTTCAGGAACCCTCATCAGAGCATTCCCCAAGATGCCGTTCTCCATCCTGCTTCACATAGACACAATTACATATTCAAAGTCTTAGCTACAACTGTAATGGAGATGGTTTGGTGAGACCCGAAGATGTAATTTATAATAATAATTTATATCACTTAAAATACTGCGAAAGACAATGAAAACCTACCTGGCCAGCTCCAGGAGAGGTTTACTACACATGAAGAAAGCCTCTCCTCACTCATCTGCTGCTGTCACCATACTTTTTGGCTTTGAAAAGATAAATAGGGCAAAGTTGTTGATTAGGACATTAATTAGAAATTATTTTACAGACAGATTGCTTCAACTGTGTCTGTCTGTCTGTCTGTCTGTCTGTCTCTGTCTGTCTGTCTGTCTGTCTGTCTGTCTGTCTGTCTGTCTGTCTGTCTGTCTGTTGCCACTAACAAGGTGTTTAGTTAGCTAACTAACGTTAGCTAGCTAGTTTACATTAAACATTGGCAAACAATATTCAGCTGTCAAAAGTAACATGAAATCCATTGATAATAGTTTATTCACTATGCTGTGCAAAGTTATTATTATTATTATTATATATTAAACTGCTAGCTTCTCAATCTCAGTAGTGATCTTGACCATCACAAATTAAACTAAATTAATGGTAAACATTTACATATAGTGAATGCGCGTATAATAGTTGATCAGAGACAGGCACATCACTCTTGCCAATCTTGCAGATCAATTCCGGTCAACTTCAGCTTGGGGAAACCGCAGGAGAAAAATGAAAGGTGCTGTGTGACACATTTTTACATCTGTCGAATGATGGCAAATAATGATGCCATATTCATATTTTCTTGCAAATAATGGAGGAATAGCTCAACAAAGATTATGGTCAGAAGATTAGCAACATGTAAAATAGCACTTATTTTACAACTTACTTGGGAGAAAGTGTGGCAACAAGAGTAGTAGTACAATAAAATAGTTAGGGTGACAGGTAGCCTAGTGGTTAGAGTGTTGGGCCACTAACCGAAAGGTTGCTGGATTGAATCCCTGAGCTGACACGGTCAAAATATGTTGCTCTGAACAGGGCAGTTAACCCACTGTTCCCCGGTAGGCTGTCATTGTAAATAATAATTTGTTCTTAACTGACTTGCCTAGATAAATATAACATTAGTTTAATAAGGAAATATGCACTATTTTGCCTACAGGTGGGGTTTTAGAAATCTATCCAGCTCACACCCGTCCCTATCAAAAGAACACTCATTGAGACTGAGCTCTTTGAGCCCTTTGCTATGGCACCTGCCATACAATCATTTGATTGAACTCCAGTATGCATGAGATGCAAGCCTTTAGTCTACAGGTAAGCTATCTATCGGAAAGGAGACATCAGAGAGGATGAGAGTTGAAAACAACTCAGAGGGGTTCTGTTACCACACATTTCTCTCAAGTGGCTTTTTGTCAGGACTGCCGTTAATACTAATTTGCCTAAGCCCAAAGGGAACCAATAACATTAAATTGAATTAAATCAGAGACATTAGCTCTGTCGGGCCTGTATGCTGCTAGCCGAGATCCATCCAGAGAGAACAGAAAGACAAGTGCAAAGGCGGAACCTGTTGCTCTTGCTCTGTCCAGGGAGCTGAGAGAGCGAGCAGCCCTGCTGTCAGTGCCTTCTGTGAGGGGGGCTCTAAGCACCAACCCCCCCTGAAGAACCCCCGCTGGCTCCCCTGTTTACAGTCCTGTCAGGGCAGGCCTGGACCTGACAACCAATCACAGGGCAGGCCTGGTCATGACAGACCCAATCAGGCTCACACTGAGACCCTTCACACCAATTTGGTCTATATGTCTTCAACAACACAATACATATATTCTAACACCCTGTGTCCTATGAATTGTATAATGTCAATGTGTATTGTGAATTGTAAAGGTAATTTAAATGTGAGTTGTGTGTGTAGTATGTAAAGTAGGTCTTAGAATGCTGACAATTTTGCTCTATTATGGTGAATGGTAAAAAAACATCATAACCATCTTCATTCACTAGAGGGGCTGTCGTTGTGAGGAAATGGTCAGCTGATGGCCTCAATTATATAGGTCTGGATGGCATAGTGCGTAATATCCTGTCTACATGTACACAGTCAGTTTATAAGGAGCTTCGTACTTTCCATAATATACAGTGCATTCGGAAAGTATTCAGACCCCTTCCCCTTTTTCACATTTTGTTATGTTACAGCCTTATTCTAAAATGTATTAAATAATTCTTTCTCTCATCAATCTACACACAATACCCCATAATGATAAAGCGAAAACAGTTTTTTTTAAATGTTCGCAAATGTTTTTGTTTTTTTAACAACTGAAATAGCTTATTTACATAAGTATTCAGTCCCTTTGCTATGAGACTCGAAATTGAGCTCAGGTGTCTCCTGTTTCCAATGATCATCCTTGAGCTGTTTCTACAACTTGATTGTAGTCCACCTGTGGTAAATTCGATTTATTGGACATGATTTGGAAAGGCACACACTTGTCTCTACAAGGTCCCACAGTTGACAGTGCATGTCAGAGCAAAAACCAAGCCATGAAGTAAAAGGAATTGTCTGTAGATGTCCGAGACGGGATTGTGTCGAAGCACAGATCTGGGGAAGGTTACCAAAACATTTCTGCAGTACTGAAGGTCCCCAAAAACACAGAGGTCTCCATCATTCTTAAAGGGAAGAAGTTTGGAACCACCAAGACTCTTCCTCAAGCTGGTCGGGCCAGCCAGAGCAATCGTTGGGGTAGGGGCTTGGTCAGAGAGGTGACCAAGAACCCGATGATCACTCTGACAAAGCTCTAGAGTTCCTCTGTGGAGATGGGAGAACCTTCCAGAAGGACAACCATCTCTGCAGCACTCCACCAATCAGGCCTTTATGGTTGAGTTGCCAGACGGAAGCCACTCCTCAGTAAAAGGCACACGACAGCCTGCTTGAAGTTTGCTAAAAGTCACCTAAAGACTCTCAGACCATGAGAAATAAGATTAAAATTATCGTGTCTGATGAAACGAAGATTGAACTCTTTGGCCATCACGTCTGGAGGAAACCTAACACCATCCTTATGGTGAAGCATGGTGGTGGTAGCATCATGCTGTTTTTCAGCGGCAGGGACTGAGAGACTAGTCAGGATCGAGGGAAAGATGAATGGAGAAGAGTACAGAGAGATCCTTGATAAAAACCTGCTCCCGAGCACTCAGGACCTCAGACTGGGGTGAAGGTTCACCTTCTAACAGGACAACAACCCTAAGCACACCACCAAGACAATGCAGGAGTGGCTTTGGGACAAGTCTCTGAATGTCCTTGAGTGGCCCAGCCAGATCCCGGACTTGGACCCAATCGAAAATCTCTGGAGAGACCTGAAAATAGCTGTGCAGCGACGCTCCCCATCCAACTTGACAGAGCTTGAGAAGATCTGCAGAGAAGAATGATAGAAACTTCCCAAATACAGGTGTGTCAAGATTGTAGCATAATACCCAAGATGAGTAAAGGGTCTGAATACTTACAGTTGTAGTCGGAAGTTTACATACACCATAGCCAAATACATTTAAACTCAGTTTTTCACAATTCCTGACATTTAATCCTAGTAATAATTCCCTGTCAGTTAGGATCACCACTTTATTTTAAGGATGTGAAATGTCAGAATAAAAGAAGAGAGAATGATTTATTTCAATTTTTATTTCTTCCATCACATTCCCAGTGGGTCAGAAGTTTACATACACTCAATTAGTATTTGGTAGCATTGCCTTTAAACTGTTTAACTTGGGTCAAACGTTTCGGGTAGCCTTTCACAAGCTTCCCACATGATTGTTGGACCATTCCTCCTGACAGAGCTGGTGTAACTGAGTCAGGTTTGTAGACCTCCTTGCTCGCACACGCTTTTTCAGTTCTGCCCACAAATTTTCTATAGGATTAAGGTCAGGGCTTTGTGATGGCCACTCCAATACCATGACTTTGTTGTCCTTAAGCCATTTCGCCACAATTTTGGAAGTATGCTGGGGGTCAATATCCATTTGGAAGACCCATTTGTGACCAAGCTTTAACTTCCTGGCGGATGTCTTGAGATGTTGCTTCAATATATAAACATAATTTTCCTTTCTCATGATGCCATCTATTTTGTGAAGTGCACCAGTCCCTCATGTAGAAAAGCACCCCCACAACATGATGCTGCCACCCCGTGCTTCACGGTTGGGATGGTGTTCTTCGGCTTGCAAACCTCCCCCTTTTTCCTCCAGATGGTCATTATGACCAAACAGTTTTATTTTTGTTTCAACAGACCATAGGACATTTCCACAAAAAGTACAATCTTTTTCCCCATGTGCAGTTGCAAACCGTAGTCTGGCTTTTTTATGACGGTTTTGGAGCAGTGGCTTCTTCCTTGCTGAGTGGCCTTTCAGGTTGATATAGGACTCGTTTTACTGTGGATATAGATACTTTTTTACCCGTTTCCTCCAGCATCTTCACAAGGTCCTTTGCTGTGGTTCTGGGATTGATTTGCACTTTTCGCACCAAAGTACGTTCATCTCTAGGAGATAGAACGCGTCTCCTTCCTGAGCGGTATGACGACTGCATGGTCCCATGGTGTTTAAACTTGCGTACTATTGTTTGTACAGATGAATGTGGTACCTTCAGGTGTTTGGAAATTGCTCCCAAGAATGAACCAGAGTTGCCGTTGTCTATAATTTTTTTCTGAGATTTTGCCTGATTTCTTTTGATTTTCCCATGATGTCAAGCGGAGGCACTGAGAGGCGCTGAGTTTGAAGGTAGGCCTTGATATACATCCACAGGGAGACCTCCAATTAGCCTACCAATTAGCATATTATGTCAATTAGCCTATCAGAAGCTTCTAAAGCCATGACATCCTTTTCTGGAATTTTCCAAGCTGTTGAAAGGCACATTCAACTTACTGTAAGTAAACTTCTGACCCACTGGAATTGTGATACAGTGAATTATAAGTGAAATAATCTGTCTGGAAACAATTTTTTATTTTACTAGGCAAGTCAGTTTAGAACAAATTCTTATTTTCAATGACGGCCTAGGAACAGTGGGTTAACTGCCTGTTCAGGGGCAGAACGACAGATCTTGTCAGCTCGGGGATTTGAACTTGCAACCTTTCGGGTACTAGTCCAACGCTCTAACAACTAGGCTACCCTGCCGCCCCAATTACTTGTGTCATGCACAAAGTAGATGTCCTGACCGACTTGCCAAAACTAGTTTGTTAACAAGAAATTTGTGGAGTGGTTGAAAAACTAGTTTTAATGACTCCAACCTAAGTGTATGTAATCTTCCGACTTCAATTGTATGTAAATGTATATAAAAATATTTGATAACATTTCTAAGAACCTGTTTTAGCTTTGTCATTATGGGTTATTGGGTGTTGATTGATGAGGGGGGGAAAACGATTTAATCATTTTTAGAATAAGCCTGTAACGTAACAAAATGTGTAAAAAGTCAAGGGATCTGAATACTTTCCGAATGCACTGTAGGTCCTTAGAAACAGGAGAAGGTACACATTTGCATTTCCAGTCGGTATATGAAAACAGAGAGGACGGTCTAGTGCTCTTCAAACAGCAAATTACTATGTAATGAGTGTTTTTGTGATTATTTAGGTATTATTTATGTCCATTTTATTGAGTTTTTGAAAGCTGAACATTGGGCTGTAGGCCTCTGTTTGATCTGTATCCCACCACACGCTGCCTGCGAGTTTCATAAGGGTTTATTGTGTCGGTCCCCTCTTATCTGGCCCTTCATGTGGTGTCCATGGCAACAACATGCAAAGACATCACCCCAGTTACAGCAGCAGCAGGATGAGGTGGAGGAGAGGCAATGGGCCCTTCAGTGTGCACCCAACAATCTCTGTAGCATATTTTCATCTGAGGGCAGAAAATGACTATCCTGGTCCCATTGGCATGACAATGGCCTTAGGAGCTGGCAGCACAAGCATATCTGGGACCAGGCTCCATGACCACTGTGCACTGTAAACCCCAATGTGCTGTCATTACTCAAAACTTTTGAGGAAATCCGTTGCACTTCATACGTCTGAGCACTGTTACTTAAAGTGATTTTGTAGTCATTACTCAAACCGATAGTCACTGTGACCCTGTAGGAGTCCAGATTTCAAATCAAATCAAATTTTATGTCACATACACACGGTTAGCAGATGTTAACGCGAGTGTAGCGAAATGCTTGTGCTTCTAGTTCCGACAATGCAGTAATAACCAACAAGTAATCTAACTAACAATTCCAAAACTACTGTCTTATACACACACATGTAAGGGGATAAAGAATATGTACATAAAGATATATGAATGAGTTATGGTACAGAGCAGCATAGGCAAGATACAGTAGATGGTATCGAGTACAGTATATACATATGAGATGAGTATGTAAACAAAGTGGCATAGTTAAAGTGGCTAGTGATACATGTATTACATAAAGATGCAGTAGATGATATAGAGTGCAGTATATACGTATACATATGAGATTAATAATGTAGGTTATGTAAACATTATATTAGGTAGCATTGTTTAAAGTGGCTAGTGATATATTTTACATAATTTCCCATCAATTCCCATTATTAAAGTGGCTGGAGTTGAGTCAATGTGTTGGCAGCAGCCACTCAATGTTAGTGGTGGCTGTTTAACAGTCTGATGGCCTTGAGATTTGATTAGTATCATCTGAAACATTTTAAGGGACTCCTCCACTATGCCTCTGATATAATTTCCCAGTGTGCCTTGCCTTTTCGAGTGAATTGTAGAGTTACCACCCATGACTGTTTTTGTTAGTGGCAGAGACATGGTTGTCGAATTCGTTAATTTCTAGTTCATTGGCCTTCACCAGGTGAATGTCATCATTGTAATTACATTCTTTATGACAATACATGACATACAGTATTTTGAAAGTATTCAGACCCCTTGCCTTTTTCCACATTTCGTTGCTTTACAGCCTTATTCTAAAACAGACTTACATTTTCTTTATCCTCAGCATTCTACACGACACCCTATAATGACAAAGCAAAAACAGGTTCTCAGAATTTAAAAACAAAAGTATTACAACAACAAAAAACAGAAATACCTTATTTACATGAGTCTTCAGACCTTTGCTATGAGACTCAACATTGAGCGCAGGTGCATCCTGTTTCCATTGATCATCCTACGAAATGTTTCTACAACTTGGGAGTCCACCTGTGGTAAAGTCAATTAATTGGACATGATTTGGAAAGGCACACACCTGTCTATACATGTTCCGACAGTCGACAGTGCATGTCAGAGCAAAAAAACAAGCCATGAGGTGGAAGGAATTGTCCATAGTGCTCCGGGACAGGAGTGTGTCGAAGCACAGATCTGGGGAAGGGTCGAAAAAAACATTTCTGCAGCATTGAAGGTCCCCAAGAACACAGTGGCCTCCATCATTCTTAAATGGAAGATGTTTGAAACCACCAAGACTCTTCCTCGAGCTGGCCGCCCGGCCAAACTGAGAAATCAGGGGAGAAGGGCCTTGGTCAGGGAAGTGACCAAGAACCTGATGGTCACTCTGACAGAGTTCCAGAGTACTTCTATGGAGATGGGAGAACCTTCCAGAAGGACAACCATCTCTGCCGCACTTTGCCCACTACTTAGTAGAAGGCACATGACAGCCCACGTGGAGTTTGCCAAAAAGGCACCTAAAGATTCTCAGACCATGAGAAATTAGATTATCTTGTCTGATGAAACCAAGATTGAAGTCTTTGGCCTGAATGCCAAGCATCATGTCTGGAGGAAACCTGGCACCATCCCTACAGTGATGCATGGTGGTGGCATCATGCTGTGGGGATGTTTTTCAGCGGCAGGGACTGGGAGTCGAGTCAGAATTGTGGGAAAAATGAACTGAGCTAATTACAGAGAGATCCTTGATGAAAACCTGCTCCAGAGCACTCAGGACCTCAGACTGAACATCGAACATATCTGGAGAGACCTGAAAATAGCTATGCAGCGACACTCCCTATCTAACTTTACAGAGCTTGGATCTGTAGAGAAGAATGGGAGAAATTCCCAAATAAACGTGTGTCAAGATTCTAGCGTCATACCCCAGAAAACTTGAGGCTGTAATCGCTGCCACAGGTGCTTCAACAAAGTACTGAGTAAAGAATCTGAATAGTTATGTAAATGGGATTTTTCCGATTTTTATTTTATTTTATACGTTTGCAAAAATATCTAAAAACCTGTTTTTGCTTTGCCATTATGGATTATTGTGTGTAGATTGATGAGGGACAAAAAAAAACAATTTGATAAATTTTAGAATAAGACTGTTACGTAGCAAAGTGTGGAAAACTTAAGGGTTTTGAATACTTTCCGAATACACTGTACAGTATATTTAAGCAGGGGGTGTGGTATATGGCCAATATACCACGGCTAAGTGCTGTTCTTATGTGCGACCCAATGTGGAGGGCCTGGATACAGCCCTTAGCTGTGGTATCTTGGCCATATACCACTAACCCCTGAGGTACCTTATTACTATTATAAACTGGTTACCAAAGTAATTAGAGCAGTAAAAATACATGTTTTATCATACCCGTGGTATACAGTCTGATATACCCCGGCTGTCAGCCAATCAGCATTCAGGGCTCGAACCACCCAGTTGATAATATTATATATGTCAGATTCTCCAGATCAAATAGAGTTTTATTCTAGTTATCACTGGAATTCTCAGAGTAAATATTACAGGCATTCTCAGATTAAATAAGGTTGTTATTTAATCTGAGAATGCCTGTAATATTTACTCTTAGTATGCTAAGGTTGTCAATGGTCTTACGCTAACACATTTAAAGCTTTGTTAGGGTGATCCACACGAGTAGCAGAAGTAGTAGTAGTAGTAGTAGAAGCAGTAGTAGTAGCAGTAGTAGTAGTAGCAGTAGTAGTAGTAGTAGTAGTAGTAGCAGTAGTAGTAGTAGTAGTAGTAGTAGTAGTAGTAGCAGCAGCAGCAGCAGCAGCAGCAGCAGCAGCAGTAGCAGTAGCAGTAGCAGTAGTAGTAGTAGTAGTAGTAGTAGTAGTAGTAGTAGTAGTAGTAGGTCAATAGACTAAACAATCAGAGATGGGAAAGGAGTAGATAAAGTGCATGTTGTAAAATGTAATTTCAACGAGGGGTAATAAAGTTGTGTAATAGTTGGAAATCCTCTGCTGTAAAATGTAGATGATATGGTGTCTGTGTTACATGATGGGAGCTTCATGATTGTGTAACCTCAGCATGGCTGTTGACTTGGATTAGAAGAGGGGGGCTCATAGGAGGGGGCTTCTGTGGGCTTTTGCTGCACTCCCTGAAAATATATCTTTAAATATGACAAAATGAAGTGTTTTGATTGATTGTAAGACTGTCGATATTTTATGCAATAACTGTCACATACATTATCTAGGCTTACGTCTATAGTTTTGCATGTTGAGAAGAGAATAAAAGAGAAGTGAATGATTAGATGATAAGAGAAGACAAAGGTGGGGGACTACTGTCTTTTCCTTACTCATCTTTACGCATAGGAGTTTTCCACCGCAGGTTATTTAACATGAAATGAGGATGAAATTCGCGTAGTCATGGTGCTGTGAGGCAGTCAAATGTGGTCAGTGCTATCCTGGCTCTTTGGGACGTCCCAACCCTAAACCCTAATCTTAACCCTTACCTTATTAACCATTTTAAATGTTAACTTCAGCGGTATGTATGGACGTCCCAAGGATTCCGGATAGCACGGACTGTAGTCAAAGAACTCATGTAGATTAAATTAATTGGCTGTGGCAAGCTAAATCAATGGCTAAAGAGGGTCTTATCTTTAAAGGGAAGAATCTTAATAACCAAGGCTGAAGGTATCTCTAGGCTAACATATGGTGTTCTATCTTTATATGTTGATGGTAAAATAAGCAAGGAGCAAGACACTTTTCAACTTTCTGTGGAGAAACCGTACCCACTACATTAAGAAAACTGATGTAATGAACACATGACTATGTTGGGCTGAATTTTCTTGTCTTTACGGCCTTAAATAATATGTTTAAAGATCAATTGGATAAAAAATGTATGTCGGAAGTTTACATACACTAAATTGGAACCATTAAAACTTGTTTTTTAACCACTCCACAAATTTCTTGTTACCAAATTATAGTTTGACAAGTCGGTTAGGACATCTACTTTGTACATGACACAAGTCATTGTTCCAACAATTGTTTACAGACAGTTTATTTCACTTATGGTTCACTGTATCACAATTCCAGTGGGTCAGAAGTTTACACACACTAAGTTAACTGTGCTTTTAAACAGCTTGGAAAATTCTAGAAAATGATGTCATAAGCTAATTGACATAATTTTAGTCAATTGGAGGTGTACCTTTGGATGTATTTCAAGGCCTACCTTCAAACTCAGTGCCTCTTTGCTTGACGTATTGGGAAAATCAAAAGAAATCAGCCAAGACTTCAGAAATAAATTGTAGACCTCCAAAAGTCTGGTTCATCCTTGAGAGCATTTTCCAAACGCCTGAAGGTACCACGTTCATCTGTACAGACAATAGTACGCGAGTATAAACACCATGGGACAACGCAGCCGTCATACCGCTCAGGAAGGAGATGCGTTTTGTCTCCTTTTGTCTAGAGATGAACGTACGTTGGTGCAAAAAGTGCAAATCAATCCCAGAACAACTGCAAAGGACCTTGTGAGTATGCTGGAGGAAATGGGTACAAAAGTATCTACCGTATATACACAGTAAAACAAGTCCTATATCGACATAACCTGAAAGGCCACTCAGCTAGGAAGAAGCCACTGCTCCAAAACCGCCATAAAAAGAGCCAGACTACGGTTTGCAACTGTACATGGCGACAAAGATCGTACTTTTTGTAGAAATGTCCTCTGGTCTGATGAAACAAATATATAACTCTTTGGCCATAATGACCATCGTTATATTTGGAGGAAAAAGGGGGAGGCTTGCAAGCCAAAGAATACCATCCCAACCATGAAGCACAGGGGTGGCAGCATCATGTTTTGGGGGTGCTTTGCTGAAGGAGGGACCAGTGTACTTCACAAAATAGATGGCATTATGAGGTGGGAAAATTATGTGGATATATTGAAGCAACAGGGCTTTGAAGCAAAGCCTTGACCTCAATCCTATAGAAAATGTGTGGGCAGAACTGAAAAAGCGTGTGCGGGCAATTAGGCCTACAAACCTGACTCAAGTTACACCAGCTCTGTCAGGAGGAAAGGGCCAAAATTCACCCAACTTATTGTGGGAAGCTTGTGGAAGGCTACTCAAAACGTTTGACCCAAGTTAAACAATTCAAAGGCAATGCTACCAAATACTAATTGAGTGTATGTCCCACTGGGAATGTGATGAAAGAAATAAAAGCTGAAATAAATCATTCTCTCTATTATTATTCTGACATTACACATTCTTAAAATAAAGTGGTGATCTTAACTGACCTAAGACAGGGAGTTTTTACTAGGATTAAATGTCAGGAATTGTGAAAAACTGGGTTTAAATGTATTTGGCTAAGGTGTATGTAAACTTCTGACTGCAACTGTAAATGCAGAGGTTTTTTTTACTTAGTTATAAGGAATTCTTCTCTCTTTATAAGATCCCTGTAACACCTAAAGAGTTTGCAATTGTCTTAAATGCCATTCCCTCAGGTGTTGCTTTATTATTCAGGAACGTGTCAAGACCTGACCCTCAGAGCCTACCTTCCATTAACCCTGTTGACTCATAAGTAGGAAAGATTTGTTTCTCTTTTGGTCCATTCAACAACAGAGCGATACGAACCTTGTTTCAGCAGGATGTTGTATCTATCTATACCTTATGCAATGCCTTATTGGAAAGTTTTTATTGATAATATTTAATGGGGAAAAAGTGTGGATGTTGCCACACACATACCTACTTGTTCAGTAAATTAAGGAAGTTTCCTTTAAAAAATGTCATAAATAATATCCTCCCAACCACTATGTGAAGAAGTTTAAGGAAAACAAACTCAAATGACCACCCAGAAACAGTGTTGCATCTTTTTTGGCATTGTATTCGTAAGGAAACTGTGGCAAGACATCAGTAGATTTATAATTGAACACATTTATGAAGATTTTACACTATTGTGGAGAAATGTACTGCTTGGATATTTTACCTACAATAGAAATAAGTTTGAACAATTTCATGTAATTAATTTCATTATTTTTTTGGCCAAATTTCATATTCACAAAAGCAAATTTAAAAAAAAACACGCATGTGATATACATTACATTTAACTAGATTTTAAGACCATTAAATGCTCTGCTAACAAAAAAGATGTTACACTTATAATTATATGTATGTCCCTTATGGTCCTTGTGTAATGTGATATTGTAACCCCTAGCCCAATTGTCCTTTGTATATTATTTATATATACTTGTGTTCCCACATGTACTTCCTGTATTGAATTGTTGTTTATGAAAATAATAAAACAAATAAATAAATAAAGAATGGGCTGTGGCAGTGTTCTAACATCGCGAGAATTGAGCTGCTATATATAGTTCCATGCGATGAATCTCACTCTTCGCACTCCGCATCTCAAGCTGCTGCTGTAAGGATCAAGGCAGAGGTATGTGTTTTGTAGGGCTACGCGTTCAATATATCATGAAATATATAGGCTAAAGCATGTTTTCGGTCATTTAAAAAAAAAAAAAGTGAAAACTTAGCCATACTATGACTAATAGTTTTTGACCTTTACCTTATCATTTCATTTGTGTGCAATCTTACCGGCATTAAACTTGTAAGCTACATTTCCATTGATGACAGAATAAATGCGTTTGTTTATCTTTACAATAGTTTTTTGGGGGGGGATGATGTCCAAGTGGCCTACATAATTAATTTGTTCAGTGGAATATTGGAATAAAAAAATCAGGTGAGGGGAAAAAATCAATGTCGAGAAAAAAAACGAATGCAGGTTTACGAAATAGGAATGACTGTGTGTGCAATATAGTAAAAGGTTTTAACACTTGCCAGGAAAGAACAGCCTGTTGAACTATGTGATTAATGGTTAAAATAAAGACAGAGATGTCCATTTAGGAAACACCAGTGGATTAGGTGTTGCTCATGAAAGATGTTAAATCTTCTATAGAATCAATTTCCTATTCCTGCCTGTATTGTTTTCAGTTCTTTTCACATTATAGCTTCAATGCTGAAAATGTATAGAAAGAGGATGGAGAGAGCATCCCAGCTCGTCTTTTATGTCCAGTTATCTTCCTGCTTTTTGTGTACTACCATGAGTGGTGCATACTGTACATTGACAGCATACATAAAACAGTAAAGGCCTATATGTTCAATTTATCTTCCTCCCCCTCCAGTGAAACTGAAGATGGCTGCAGGTAAAGCACGCATCGGGCATCTGGCCCCTGACTTCAAGGCCACAGCAGTCATGCCAGATGGACAGTTTAAAGACCTCAGCATTTCCAACTACAGAGGTAGACCTACTGTTACGCTTCATAGTATTTGGCACTGTCCTTTGTTTTGTATCTGTGTGGTCGGATTTGTGACCGGTTCAGGATTTTAAAGTTCGATAATACAGTAATGACCTATAAGCCTGTCGGATAAGATTTGAGTCCCATTGAATATGCGCTTCCAGGCTCCGCAACTTGCTAGGTTTGTCTAATGGTGTGTCTTGTGCTGCTTGCCTGCAGGGAAGTATGTGGTGTTCTTCTTCTACCCGCTGGACTTCACCTTTGTGTGCCCTACTGAGATCATCGCCTTCAGTGACGCTGCCGAGGAGTTCAGGAAGATCGGCTGCGAGGTCATTGGTGCCTCTGTTGACTCCCACTTCTGCCATCTTGCCTGGTACGAGTCTTTTGCAAAATTATTTTGCCTTATGAAGATTTCATCCTAGGTGACGCAAGATAAGTTACAGTGCAGCTTGTGCAGTGATCTTTTAATTTCATTTTTTGAATGTATTTTTATTCAAGTTTTACAAAATGTACATCAATGTAAGTACAAACATTTGACCATATCACAACCAGCCTTCCTTCCTTCCTCCACATAACACATTCAGAAGAGCGGAGGAGGGCAGGAAGAGAAGCAGAAATACAAGAATGTGCCTCTAGGTATTACTATGGGGTATCTGGAGCATGAAACCAGAATGGCAATTCTGTTGGCTGCCCAGTAATAGTATAATAGTATACAGTAAAATGTTGGCTGCCCAGTATGTGTATAATAGTATACAGTAAAAAAGTTGGCTGCCCAGTAATATTATAATACTATACAGTAAAAAGTTGGCTGCCCAGTAATAGTATACAAAGTTGGATTTTTATTTTATTTTTTATTTTACCTTTTATTTAACAAGGCAAGTCAGTTAAGAACAAATTCTTATTTTCAATGACGGCCTAGGAACAGTGGGTTAACTGCCTGTTCAGGGGCAGAACAACAGATTTGTGCATGACCTCCACTAAACTTGCATCTCTGAAGTAAAGATCTACTGACTCTGGGTACCTTTCCTCCCCAGATAAATGTGGTAACAGCCTGATTGGTTGACTTAAAAAAAAAAAAAATTAACATTGGTAAAAACAATGGGATAGATTGAAATGGATAGTTGTCTGGGTGAACTGTTCATTTTTATAGCAGTAATCCTTC
The DNA here is from genome assembly GCF_036934945.1 of Oncorhynchus masou masou. Classification (NCBI taxonomy): domain Eukaryota; kingdom Metazoa; phylum Chordata; class Actinopteri; order Salmoniformes; family Salmonidae; genus Oncorhynchus; species Oncorhynchus masou. The sequence continues at coordinate 33,416,959 of NC_088228.1, forward strand.
CTATAAGTGATAGTGGTAAGCTACCCCCATCTCTGAAAATCAGATTTCATTTGCGTAAGGAAGGGAGCAAAGTTTGCAGAAAAAAAGAGCATGTAATGAACAAGTTACGTTCAACTCCAAGGTATTTGAAACCAGAGCAGCTAAGCTAAAAAGGCGCGTCTGTCTGCTGGAACTGTAGCGCTGCTGGATTGAGTGGGAAGCACTCGCTTCTCTGGTGTTTCAGTTTCAGCTTGTAACCAAGAGAAAGGGGCCAGAATAGAAAGGATAGAAGGTAAACAGGTTACAGGGTTATTTACATAGAGTAACAAATCATTGCATATAATGATAACCTATGTTCAACTCCTTCCTGTGTTACACCTTGGAAAGAGGAAGATGCCCGTTAAGCTACTGAAAGTGGCTCAATGGAGACGGCAAATAGCAAAGGGGACATTGGGGCAGCCTGTCCCACGTTCCAGGACAAAATAGTCAGAACAGTTGACATTGGTACAGACACTGGCCTGGGGAGATGTATACAAGAGATGGATCTATGAGCTAAATTTGTCCCCAAGTCCAAAAAAAACTACTTCCAGACACCTTGCTATCACCTTCGCCAGCACCTTTACATCCACATTAAGGAGACTTAGGGCCCTAAATGAAGAACAGCAAGTGGGGTCTTTCCCCTTCTTAAGGTGAAGCGCTATTGAATCCTTTGTTAGGGTAGGTGGCAGCGAGCCACGTTCAAGTGATTCATTATACATAGATACAAGTAAAGGGGCTAACTTGGTATGGAATTTCTTAAAGAACTCAGTTGGAAACCCATTGGGCCCCGGAGGTTTTCTGCTCTGCATTGACTTGATAGACTGAATAACTTTTTCAAGGCTGAGAGGAGAATCAAGGTAATCTACAGTTTCAGCCTCAACTGTGGGAGTCTCCAGTTCACCTGAAAATATTGGCAGTATCTGATGGAAATTCAGACGTTTACAGGGAGGAATAGAAGGATTTGAAGGTGTCATTGATCCCCGTAGGGTCAGAAATCAAGCTATGAGAGGAATCTTTCATTTTGGGAATCAGACGGCTAGCAGCGCTGCGTTTTAATTGGTGTGCGAGCAGACGACTTGCCATATTCATAGTAGGTACCACATGAATGCAATAGTAACCGTTCTGCGTCTGTAGTGGACAAGAGATTGAATTCAGATTGTAAATTCAAGCGTTGCTTATACAGCTCTGGAGATGGCGTCAAGGCATATTGGTGGTCTAAGTCAAGGATGGCTTTAGTGAGTTCTTCTAGTTTAGCTTTCCGAGTTTTTTTTTAAATGAGAAAAATAAGAAAAGGCCTGAAGTGATTTCCATAAGAGAGAATGAGAGGTTGCGCTTGTCTGATTTGAAAATAATTTATTATCAATAGAAGTGGAGATAACATTACAGACGTCTGCAACAGACAGGAGAAGATAACTGAATCTCCAACAGAGAGGAGTACGAGTTTGTCCTGATAGGATGTCGAGGGCTAAAGGTCCATGGTCAGAAATGACAATGGGTAAACATTCAGAAGAGGTGACATTTGGAAGTAACTTATGATCAATAAAGAAGTAGTCAATACGAGAAAAAGAATGGTGTACATGTGAGAAAAAATAGAACACTGCCTGGGGATTCTGACATCTCCAGGGATCTGTACACCCATTCTGAATCATAAAACCTGAGGACTTTGACATAGCAGTAGACAGAGTTCTGGAGTTGGAGTGGTCTAAAGCCGGGCTAATAACACAATTCAGATCCACGGCAAATATCAAAAGATGGGTGTTCAGAGAAGGGATTTTCCCCAGCAACCAATTTGGCAAATTCATCATCATCAAAATTGGGAGCATATACATTGACCAATACTACAGGTGTGTGCCAAATGGTGCCAGTTATGATGAAATATCTCTCGTTACTGTCTGAAATAACATTAGTAGTAGAGAAATATATTATTTTACTAACCAAAATTGCAACCCCTCTGGCTTTGGAGTTAAAGTCTGAATGGGAAAATCTGACTGAATCTGGAGTTTTGTAGCCTTGAGTGATCTTTAATGCGTGAATCAGCTTTTAGCTTTTCAAAAGGGAGAAGATCCTAGACCTCTTGACAGGATTATTCCTTGTTTTAGTATTCCAAGATAAAAAACTTTATAGGATTAGGCCTACCTATTACAATTATTAGCTTTGTTAGCCATCTAAAATATTGAAAGGAAAAAGGTGTGAAAACAGACAAGCATTTGCAAAGACAGAGAAAACTGAGGAAAAAAGTGAGGAAAAATCAATACATTTGAACAAAAAAGGTCATCCCTCTTTCTCTCCCACCAAAACCCAAGGTCTCCTTCCCCAGCAAATGGAGACAGCAGGTTGACGTTAGCGCAGCTTCGGTGCATATAAACAGAGAACCTTCCTATCCTAACTTGGAGAGGCTCCATAGCACGAGTAGTGAAATCCATTTGAAAAGGCATTCACAAAACAGTAAAGTAGGTCCACAAATACCACACGTTTGCACGGTCCAAAGATGCTGAAAGAAATAAATCAGATTTCTCCACTCCTATTTCTGATACTAAATTATCATTTGGTGTATCATTCTACTGCAATACTATTATATTAGGCTACATGTGAGAGTTAAAGGCCTACAGTCAGTGTACATATTTCAGTTACTAGAGTAGGCTAAAACTTCAGTGTCCAAATCTATATATTTTTTATTCAGAGGACCGGCATACATAAACCTGTTTACTACTATCCGCGTCCGTCTGTATACCACAGCTGGCAGGGACACTTGGTCTCAGACACACAAAAAAAGACTACATTCCGTCTCATTGTGTGTTCTTACAGGACCAACACACCTCGTAAGCAGGGCGGTCTGGGTCCAATGAAGATCCCTCTGGTAGCCGACACACTGCGTTCCATCTCCACGGACTACGGGGTGCTGAAGGAGGACGAGGGCATCGCCTACAGGTGGGTTACCACCAGACAAGTTCAAGGGTCAAAGTTCAGTGTTTCTATGACCGACTGGGCCAAAACCTGGGTAATGTGCCCAACATAAGACTACGTGCAAAACAAGACTAACACAAGCATAAATGACTCAATCTATACCCTACTTGTTTTTTCAGGGGCCTATTCATTATTGACGCCAAGGGCCTCTTGAGGCAGATCACCATCAACGACCTTCCAGTGGGACGCTCCATTGACGAGACCCTGCGTCTGGTGCAGGCCTTTCAGTTCACTGACAAACACGGAGAGGGTACATAACTAACCCTGTTTTCTATTTGTTTTCTAAAAGACGATGCCTCCTTATCCTACACAGAATCAGGCTAACCTTTTGCAGTGCCATATTTTACCATGTACCGTCAGAAGACATACACTATGTCAGGGATCATCAACTAGATTCAGTCGCGGGCCAATTTTATTTCTTGAGCAGATGGTCCGGGGACTGGAACTAAATCATTTGTACGCAAGAAGCCCAAACAGATACTGTATTTGACAAAAACATAATAATTTCAAACCTTGATTACATTGTGTACCAATCACGTCTCTCTATTTCCATTTAATAATGGAAATTGATGGAAAAATATATCACTAGCCACTTTAAACAATGCTACTTAATATAATGTTTACATACCCTTCATTACTCATCTCATATGTATATACTGTACTCTATACCATCTACTCCATCTTGCCTATGCCGTTCTGACACTGTCCTGACACTCCCACTTCTTCTCTGGTGTTTCCTCAGTCTGTCCGGCCGGCTGGAAACCAGGAAGTGACACCATCAAGCCCGACATCCAGAAGAGCAAAGACTTCTTCTCCAAGCAGCACTAAGACGATGAGTGTCTGCAGCCTGTTGTAGGACAACTAGAATTACAGTACATTTCAATAGAACAATAGGCTTCACTATCTATGTGCCTGGGAACTGTAGAACAATGTCATCAGCATCCCATTATGTGTCATGTGTTTAGATAGAAATTATGACCAAAGAATCTAGATTAGATTGTTTTGGAGAGGTTTTAGTGTCATTAACCAGGTTCCATCCAACCTTTTTTATGTGAGTAAAGTACATGTCGGTTGAAAAATGTCATGACAGATCTGATGGAAACTGTGAATTTGTCGGTAAACTTTCCAAATGACGACAAAACAAAACGCTAGACAAGGTGGTATCGTTTTTGTCTGTAAAATGTATTATGAGAGAAATGGCAATGGAAAGGCTTTTATGCGCAAATTTCAATAGAATATATATATATTTTAATTATTGTCACCATCCTATCAAAGTAAACGTGGGAGTCTTGTGATGACATGTGTGGTCCTCCCACCACGACTCGGGGAAGCATGCAGTTTATTAGGCTACAGATGAAATAAGTTATGAACTTCACAGGGTGGTGAATATGCCAGTTGGTGAGCTTGATGCTCCTTTCCAATAAATATTGAGGGTCTCTTATTCTGGTGACATGATGATCGATGTTTGGCTGCCGTTTGACAAATTAAAATAATCTTGTTATTTTGTCCATAATAACCTCATGTGTAGGCTATACCAGCACTGTATCTGCAAGCTGTTGGCTGTAGCGCACGTGCCAATACCAGAGTGGGCACATTCGCTACATAAGGCAACATTCTTTGTTACAAAACCATCAGTAGAGTTGGAAATGCGATGGAAACACATTTAACCTGTATTTTTTTATTTGGTACATGGGAATAGAATTGCTAAAGTAAATTTACGTGCACTACGTCATCTTGCACAGACTTTTATCCGCGACAAGTCAATGTGATGGAAACACATCTCTGGTGAGAAAAGGTGTATTTTATTCATGCAGATTTTAGAATATTCACATGAAAATCTGTCGCCAGTTAGATGGAAGGCTAGCTAATGATGTCGCCCTATTGTTTTCTGTTGTATCATTTTGGTAACATAGTTTTTGTCTTTAGGCCACAGTCTGAAATGAGGAAAAGCAGCTTTACTGGAAAAAAGTGTACGTTTTTTTTACAGTGAAAAACAAACTACTCAAATGTCCTTTCATCTTCTAAATAAAAACTTACAGAGCAAAGTTTTTTTTTCCTTGACAGATTATCAGAAAAACAAACTTAACATGTTTGTAAATGACTTTTTGTATGACTTACAATGAAATTGAAATCTGGGTTAATTTACCAATTTAGTTTGCAATTCTGTTTTGTTTTATGGTGAATTAAGCTACAATGCATCTAGACATGATACACTGCATGACCAAAAGTATGTGGACAACTGCTCGTCAAACATCTCATTCCAAAGTCATGGGCATTAATATATAGTTGGTCCACCCTTTGCTTCTATAACTGCCTCCACTCCTATGGGAAGGGTTTCCACTAGATGTTGGAATATTGCTGTGGGGACTTGCTTCCATTCAGCCACGAGCATTAGAGTGAAGTCGGGCACCGATGTTGGGCGATTAGGCCTGGCTCACAGTCAGCGTTCCAATTCATCCCAAAGGTGATTGATGGGGTTTAGGTCAGGTCTCTATGCAGGCCAGTCAAGTTCTTCCATACCAATCTCAACAAACCATTTCTGTACGGACCTCGCTTTGTGCACGAGGGCATTTGTCATGCTGAAACAGGCAAGGGCCTTCCCCAAACAGTTGCCACAGTTGGAAGCACAGAATCTTCTAGAATGCCATTGTATGCTGTAGCGTTAAAGATTTCTCTGCACTGGAACTAAGGGGCCTATCCTGAACCATGAATAACAGCCCAAGACCATTATTCCTCCTCCAAACTTTACAGCTGGCACTATGCATTCGGGCAGGTAGCGTTCTTCTGGCATCCGCCAAACCCAGTTTTGTTCGTTGGACTGCCAGATGGTGAAGCTTGATTCATCACTCCAGAGAATGTGTTCCAGAGTCCAATGGCGGCGAGCTTTACACCACTCCAGCCGACGCTCGCGGCTTTGCGGCTGAGCCGTTGTTGCTCCTAGACATTTCCACTTCACAATAATAGCACTTACAGTTGACCTGGGCAGCTCTAGCAGGGCAGCAATTTGATACACTGACTTGTTGGAAAGGTGGCATCCTATGACGGTGCCATGTTGAAAGTCACTGAGCTCTTCAGTAAGGCCATTCTACTGCCAATGTTTGTCTATGGAGACACATTTTCATTTTTATACACGCAGCAACGGGTGTGGCTGAAAGACAAATCCACTAATTTGAAGAGGTGTCCACATACTTTTGTATATACAGTATATGTAGCTAGGACTTAAACAAACTGGATCATTGAGTGAGGCTGGCCTATCACTCCAAAACTGGTTGACCAATAGAATAGCATCATCATCTTAGGCTCCCTCTTAAACCAGCTTAAATTAAATGAATGTGCCAAAACTTTGCAACTGCAAAAAAAGGCAGCAAAAGCAAAGGACAAGGTAACATAACCAAAAATTGCAGGCAAAGATGGAAGCATTTCATCGCAATCACGCGATCATTGAAAACATGTTTCACAAAATAAAATTGGGGGGCATTCATATATATTTTTTTTTGCATTAATTTACAATTCATTGGTTCTTGCCTTTCAATATTATTTATTCTGCTCTCAATACTATTGGGTTAATGTTTTGCTTTCAATATCATAATTTTTCGTGTAACACTAAGAAAATTGTTCTCAAATTCAAAAGGTTTGCTTGAAATGAAAGGCACAAAAGTAATTCCAAAGAACCCTCTCGCTTTGCCTCTTCCTCTTTGTTTTTTTCAACAAAATCAATTGATGTGCATTTCTTATGGCCTGCAGAGGATCGCCAGCTACTGTTCAATTGTTGATTAATGAGCGAGGTTAATTGACTGCAGATGGGTGTTATCATATAGTCTACCACACAAGAGGTTGGTGGCACCTTAATTGGGCAGGACGGGCTTGTGGTAATGGCTGGAGTGGAATGGTGTCAAATAAAGCAAACACATGGTTTGATGCCATTCCATTTGCGCCGTTCCAGCCATTATTATGAGCCGTACTCCCTCAGCAGCCTCCACTGGTCTACCCATATTGGATGCAAAGTCAATATATTCCTTGCAGAAGAGACCAAGTGCTACTGATCTAATTCCACGCACGCAGGTAAAGTCACAGCGCTGATGTCCTGTTCACGGTTTGCGCACGTGTAATCCTGGTGCAGCTCCTCTGTAATTGTCAGTAACTTGATTGACTGAATTAACAAGAGAACAATCTGCAGGTGCACAAGCACATTTCTAAATTGCACCTGGTGTATTTTACTATTCTTACTCTCAATAGTAACTAAGTTGAGACCACAACAGTGTGCCCCCCAGGAGCCCCAAGTGACCGCTTATGCCTGGAGCCGGCCCTGATTGCACTATATACAACCTGAAAATCCATTAAATTCGATGTCATTTAATATTCATGGTATGACACACAAAATGACAATTATTTGTTCAAATTTGACATCATTTAACAATGCTTACCTTCCTATAAATCCCTTGAAGCATATCACGTGATTTATGTCATATTGTTGAGATTAGTAAAAATTCCAGGCAAATTGCCGTTCTAATATGACATCCCTTTTTTTGAGCTCTGTAATTTCCTAAATAAACATCAAGATGAAAAAAACAAAACAATTGGAAGTTATTACTTGAGTTGTTAGTAGTAGGGTGAAATAATTGGGTGAAATAATTGTTAAACATGTTTTTCAAGAAGACACAGTTAGGGTTAACTGTACAACGCCGAGGAAGACACTGAACAACATGTTCTTACATTCTTACATTGGCAAATTTACATTGATGTTTTTGATGTATTTTGAGGTTACCGAGAACCGTGAAACTTTTACCACACTGCACACAACTAAATGGCTTTTGTCCACTGTGAAATCGCTCATGTCTTTGGCAGTTGTCCTGCCTTGCAAACATCTTGCCACAGAGTCTGCAACTGAAAGGTCTCTCACCCGTGTGAACACTCTGATGGGACTTAAGTCTGGTTTTCTGCGTAAAACTTTTCCCACACTCAAGACATCTATATGGTTTGACTCCAGCATGAGAGTGCTGGTGTGCTTCAAGTTGACAGTGGCGGTGGAAGCTCTTTCCACACAATGAGCATATGAACACTTTTTGGTTTGGTACAGCTCTCCAAACGTTGACCATTCTTTTTGTTTTCAATCTGTTCTTATTAAGAATATGCTCATTGCTGTGTGAGTTTGACTCAGATGTGTTCTCAGTTGCTCTCATGAGCCCTTGTGAAGAAGGTCCTGGCTGCTGCAGTCGAGGCTGTAAAATCAAGCCCTCCATCACAACAGGGTGCAGAGTATCTCTGTACTGCCCCTGGTCGGCTTGAAAGGACTCAGACATGGCATCGCCATGATAAAGAGGATGCCACTCGGGCTCCACTTTCACTGGGACAGTGCTGAAAATGTCATTAAGTGGTTTCTCTGCAGAAGACAAAGAGTTGCAGGAAGCAGGATGGGATGGGATGGGAACGGGATATTGATCTGCCTGAGAGGAAAACATCTGTAAGCATCTCTCTGTAGTGTAAGACCCATCTGGGTGAGTGGAATCATTCCCACTTAGTCCTTGTGTAACAGAGAACCACAGCTGACTATCTCTCTCATCCATTCTAAAGTCCAAACTGCCTGTGATTCCTGGGTCCTGTACAGTTCCCTGGGCTACATGTTTTTCCACCTGCTCTGCTTTCACCAGCAACTCCAGTCCACCCCTCGCCTCCACAAGGTTTCCTGAGCTCTGCAGCTCATTGAACTTCTCCGGGTCCTCTACAGGCGTGGCTTTGGATTTCTGGTCCTCTTCATTACCTGGAAGTAGAGTAGACGGTTTATGTAATTGTTAGAAATGTGTCAAATAAGCGATAAAGCAAAACCCTGTACAGTGCAATTAACCTGACTTGAGGGCAGGGCCGTAACTACATATGAGGACACCGGGGTCTGGACTTTGGTAATTTTTTCTAATTTGAAAAATAATACAAGTGTATAAACTCAGCAAAAACAGAAACGTCCTCTCACTGTCAACTGATTATTTTCAGCAAACTTAACATGTGTAAGTATTTGCATGAACATAACAAGATTCAACAACTGAGACAAACTGAACAAGTTCCACAGACATGTGACTAACAGGCTGACCACACCACTCGCGTCGCGTGCGAGCGTTGCAAAATAAATGTTGAAATCTATGTTAAGCCTGGAAGGAAGAGAGATGGACTAGAAACGCTTCGGGTTGACCATTTTATGTGTGGATTAATTGGCGGAGTAGAGGACCTTGTGCATTTCAGGTAAAATAACTCAATGTTAATATCCCAGGACAAATTAGCTAGCAACAGCAAGCTAGCTAAATAGGACAAATTAGCTAGCAAGTGCAAGCTAACTCGCTAAACTGCCATAAATATTTAATGCTTTTCGACCTCTCCCCAAATTAATATAATTGGTTCAGAGATTGTTTGGATATTTTAACCTGTGTGTCATGATCGCTTTTGGTGTGGGGGGACAAAATACATTTAAGCACGATGGCGCACGAGCACAGTCGGTTTGGGTTCCGTGTAAAATAAATGGAATAATGTGTCCCTGAACAAAGGGGGGGTCAAAATCAAAAGTAACAGTATCTGGTGTGGCCACCAGCTGCATTAAGTACTGCAGTGCATCTCCTCCTCATATACTGCACCAGATTTGCCAGTTCTTGCTGTGAGATGTTACCCGACTCTTCCACCAAGGCACCTGCAAGTTCCCAGACATTTCTGCGGGGGAATGGCCCTAGCCCCAAACCTCCGAATCGACAGGTCCCAGACGTGCTCAATGGGATTCAGATCCGGGCTCTTCGCTGGCCATGGCAGAACACTGACATTCCTGTCTTGCAGGAAATCATGCACAGAACGAGCAGTATGGCTGGTGGCATTGTCATGCTGGATGGTCATGTCAGGATGAGCCTGCAGGAAGGGTACCACATGAGGGAGGAGCATGTCTTCCCTGTAACGCACAGCTTTGAGATTGCCTGCAATGACAACAAGCTCAGTCCGATGATGCTGTGACACACCGACCCAGACCATTACGGACCCTCCACCTCCAAATCGATCCAGCTCCAGAGTACAGGCCTCGGTGTAACGCTCATTCCTTCAACGATACACGCGAATCCGACCATCACCCTTGGTGAGACAAAAACGCGACTCGTCAGTGAAGAGCACTTTTTGCCCGTCCTGTCTGGTCCAGCGACAATGGGTTTGTGCCCATAGGCACCGTTGTTGCCGGTGATGTCTGGTGAGGACCTGCCTTACAACAGGCCTACAAGCCCTCAGTCCAGCCTCTCTCAGCCTATTGCAGACAGTCTGAGCACTGATGGAGGGATTGTGCATTCATGGTGTAACTCGGGCAGTTGTTGTTGCCATCCTGCACCTGTTCCGCAGGTGTGATGTTGGAATGTACCGATCGGATGTACCGTTGGAGTTTACACGTGGTCTGCCACGGCGAGGACGATCAGCTGTCCGTCCTGTCTCCCTGTAGCGCTGTCTTAGGCGTCTCACAGTATGGACATTGCAATTTATTGCCCTGGCCACATCTGCAGTCCTCATTCCTCCTTGCCGCATGCCTAAGGCACGTTCACGCAGATGAACAGGGACCCGTGGCATCTTTCTTTTGGTGTTTTTCAGAGTCAGTAGAAAGGCCTCTTTAGTGTCCTAGGTTTTCATAACTGTGACATTAATTGCCTATTGTCTGTAAGCTGTTAGTGTCTTAACGACCATTCCACAGGTGCATGTTCATTAAATGTTTATGGTTCATTGAACAAGCATGGGAAACAGTGTTTAAACCCTTTACAATGAAGATCTGTGAAGTTATTTTGATTTTTCGAATTATCTTTGAAAGACAGGGTCCTGAAAAAGGGACCTTTCTTTTTTTGCTGAGTTTATTTTGGACATAATAAAGTAAATCAATTATGGGTCAACATCTAAATATTGCTCCCAGTATTGACCAAAGCTCTGTGCGCTTATATTCTTGATCTAATTGAGTTCTAATCGCTCCAGCCTCTTTGCGAATGAACAGTGGTTTTAACAGTGAACAGTGGTTTGTTTATGTTCACCTGCATCCCCCAGATTTACCTTTTTAGCAGCAACCACTCTCTCAAAGGGCTAACCCTGCTTTCTCTTTCTCGCGGCACATGCCCGAGGGCCTGAGACGTAAAACGACATGGCAGGAGTCACTTTTACTTTCTTCTCCAACACAGTTTTTTTGCATTATTTAAACCAAATTGAACGTTTCATTATTTATTTGAGACTAAATTGATTTTATTTATGTATTATTTTAAGTTAAAACATTTGAGCTCCTGCACCATGAAGAAATAAATTCTACTTTCACTCCTATATATTAGTAATGCCTAGGACTACAAATGCAAAAGCTATGTAATTTGAGAAAAGAGATATCCATGTAAATAACTGATGATTAATAAATAATGATTTTATGCAATTCATCATTACAACTGACAAAACAATAACGTTACCTGATGTTAGTGTGAATCAGTTCTCACATTTCCTCCCTTTTATGGGTATAATATTATAATTCTATAGCTAATAGGCTGTGTTTGCAGATGACTGAGGTGAATGAACCTACAGCAGCAACGGTGATAATGACCGGGGTCATTTTTGCTGTTCTCCAAATAGCATTTTAATAGCGGTCGGGCGCCTTCCGGTTCTCATTACAACTCAAATCCTGGTTACACAACTGAAGTACATTGCCCGAGGTATAAGAAGCTAAGTTAATCGTTAGAACCATAGGTATATGGTACGATAGGATCATATGGGTCGAACGATGAACGTAGCCTTAAGATGCTTTAAACCGGGCCCTGTTTGACTGCACTAAACTAAGGGTGAGCTCTCACCTTTTTGTGAGGTCCCACTCCCAAGCTGAATTCCTTCAGCATGTTGCCTGTCATTTGTCCCTCGTGCTGCTGCTTCCCTTTGAGCTTTCCTCAGTTCTCTTTCCATCAGCTGTAAACTATTTTTAAGGCCTTCTATCTCATTTTCTTTCCGACACATTTCCAGCCGTAGAACGACAGTACCCTCGTCTACAAATTTGGTTATTTCTGCAACAGCTGCCTTTGCTAGCACATCCATGATTGCACCTATTTGTGTACTAAAAGAAACGGTGTTAGACATTGCTCATCAAATAAAATCACTGTTGTTACACAGAAACAAATATGCAGATATGCAAATGTTTATAACATAATCGTTTCTTCTATTGTACAGCTTCTCGAAGCTAGCAAACTGCAACGTTTGTGGAAGGGGGAAAAAAAACTTCCGGAAAGATGGATAACGGAAATGACGACAGAAAGTAGCAAACGCTTTCAAATAAATGTACTTATATGGGATATTAATTTGAAATCAGTAATAAACGCCTAGCTACCTGTTTTTATTGTCTGCTAGCTCCTAGTGAAATTATTTTTGAAAATACAAATACGACGGACACTTTTCTTTGCAGAAGAAGGTTATTTACAAAAACAAATAAAACAGAAAATTCATTGTTTTATGGAATTGACACAAATGATAACACATTGCCCTTAACACATTGCCCTCATTAACTCCTAAGAAGTTATTACATTTGCTTTCTCACCATTTGCTTGCTCACTCTTAACAATACGATTGTGGTTATGCATGAGATGTGATACCTGAGATTTCCATACTTGGTGTACATTGACAGCTCTTTGCTGATTGATTAAAACCAAGCAGTTAAAATGGTAAGATACATTAATAGGTTAAAACCAGCAACAAAAAGGAGGACATTTACAGAGGGAGAGAGAGAGAGTGCGAAGGATCAGTTTTCAGAGTTGCCCTGAGTCTGAGTGGGCCGGTTCTAGGCCCAGGGAGTATAATAAAAATGTAAAATAAATGTTTATGTATTTATATATTGTATATAAATGATCAGTTGTATACTAACCATCCAGACAGAGTCGATGACTACAACATTTACTGGCGTCTTTGTCCACATCTTTCTCTTTATTGTACTTCATATCCTCAATCTTTCTGTTTCTCCCTCACTGCCCTCTTCCTCACTCCCTCTCGATTTCCATTTCAACAGCTTCATCAAAACACATACTTATTTGACTGTTTTTCATCATGTCTCTCATTCCCCCCTCTTCCACATCTCTCCTCCTCTCCCCTCCCCACTGTGCCTGCCACTCCCTTTAGCCTCTCCCCTCATCTTCCCATTTATCATTCCACTGTTGTTCTGTCTCGCAGACTTTGTCATGCTCTGGCTTTCCTTCCATCTTTCTCTCTTTGTCCTTATCTTGCTGTCCCAAAGCCCTGTGTACCTTTCCCTTCCCCCTGGCTCGGTCTGCCTCTCTCCTCTCCCTCTGCTGCTCTTGTCTGAGGTTCAGTGCAGTTATTCGGCAGTGATGTGGCTTGGGTGGTACCATTGGCACTGATCTTGCTTGAAACACTTTAGGGGGTGTTTTTTGTTTAGACCTGACCAGCACTCTCCCCACCCCCTTTTCAGACCCCACTTTACTACCTCTCCCTTCCTTCTGTCCTTCATTCAATTATTTTATGTAAATCTGGACCTCTTTCAGTTCTTCCTCGCTTTCCTCTATTATTGTTGGTATCTGTAGTTGGTCTTTTGTCTCTCCTTCATTCTCCCTCTCTTGGTTCTCCTTATTTGGCCCTGTTGATTCATGTTCCTCTGTCTCCTGTTGGACCACATGTATACTATCTCCTTCTTCATCCCTGATTACACCTCCCACTTCCATCTCTTTATCTCCCTCCTCATCTCCCTCTCCCACAACATCCTTCATCAGATCTATAGCTCTTTCTCTTCTCTCTAAAACATGCTGTGCCTCTAGGTCCTGTTTATGCTCCTCATTATCAATCAACATATTCTCCATCCCCTCTTCAGCTGCCTCTACCTCAGTCTCTCCCATGGTATCCACTCCTTCCACCTCTCGCTTCATCTCTTCTTTTGCACTCATCTCATCACTTGTCCTACTCTTTCCTTCCTTACCTATCTCTTTCTGCTGTACTCTGATACTCTCTCCCTCTTTGGTTTCTATCACCTCCTCCATAACTTTACGTTCCTCAGTCTCCCCTTCCCTATCCTTCCTATCTCCACTTTCCATCATGTCATCCCTGGCTAATACGCTCATTATCTCATAAATGTCTTCTCCTACTTCCCCTTCCTCACCTGCTATCCTTTCCTCTTCTTCAATCATTCCTTTTTGCTCCCTCGCCCCAAAGTCCTCCCCTTCTGTTTCTTCCAACTCCTTTAATAACTCTCTCTCCTCAGTCTCAATTCTTGTTACCTCTCCTTCTTGTTTAAATTCTCCCCCATTTCTATCTTCTCTTTCCTCCATCTCTTCCTCTACATCTTCCTTTTTTCCCTCGCTATCCCTCTCAGCACTATTTTCAGGCTGCTCCATTGCGCCCCCAGCTGAAACTACCTCCGATCGCTCATTGAGTATGTTCTTTGGCTCTTCAGCACAGGAAACTATACGACAAGCAGTGAGTAAATGCTCTTGTGAATCTTCTTTCTCGGCTTTGCTCACGGGATCGCCATTGTAACCCTCTGAAATCACACCTTCACCACAGTGACTCTTCAGGTCCTCCTCGTCTCTGAGCTGCAGATGAACTCCAGTGTCCTCTTCGTCTGCAGTAGTCTGCAGTGAGGCCTCCTCACAGTCAGTCGAAGAGGATGCTGAAGTGAGGCCCCTCTCAATGTCACCTGGTGTTTCCTCTTCCTTCATCATGCTCGTTTCAACCGAGTGACAACATTCTTGTATCTCAGTGCTGTAGTGAAGAGTAAGACATCAGCTCTGTGATGACAGGTAACATTTATCATGTACATTTATCCTGATATACTGTTCTTGACTTTGATTTGCTTCCTAACCCACCTCGGCTTACCTTTCTGTGCATGTATTCGTCAGTGTGTCTGCCTGGTCTTTCTCCTGGTTGTCTGGATCCTGCCTTGTATCCTCCAACAGGTCTATCGCTTCCAGTCTATTCTCTTCTTCAGCCTTGCTTTGCCTCAAGACCTCTTCTGACGGGTTACAGTAATCAGGGGAATCAATGTCCAAGTGCCCAGGAGGCATTCTGGCCTCAGAACTCTGTGATAGACCAATTCCTATGGACCTGTCATCAGAAACATTGTCCAATTGTTGTGAGGGCTTAGCAGGGAGGGACAAACCATTCTCCATGTCAGTCTGAGGCCCACTCCATGTCAGTCTATTGAACACCAAACTAGATGGTAGACTTTTACAGAACATGTCATCATCGTCCTCCTCATCTTCTCTGTCGTAATCAGCATCTTCGTCATCATTATCCTCTTCTTCAGAGGAAGAGCAGCGAGCAGGCATGAAAGGCCTGGATATGTAAGGTAGACTCATTGACTTGTTGGCTCGTCCATATTGATCAAAGCTTAGAGGTCTGTGTTTGGGAGTTTGTGTCTGCCTCAGTGTGTGTGTCTCTGTTTGGCAGCCTGTCTGTATTTGTGTCTGTGTGTCTACAGGTGGCTGTGTGACAGAGTCTGGTTTGTCATGTGAGAGTCCAGGGGATCTCTGCTCCACCTCGTCCTCATACTCATCTCCCGCATGATGAGGCTCTACTGGTAACGCCTGGAACATCTGGGAGAAAAGAGGTTAGGATCATGACTAAATGATGAAACACACACACACACGTGCACACACACACACACCTTGGTGGAGGCACTGCTGTCCATGAGGTCCAGGAATCCAAAAGTATCCTGAAAGTCTAGTGGACAGTCCTGGACTTGTGCATCGTCCTCCTCCATCGTCGTAGGGTACGGCACATGTGTGGCAACTGCCTCATTTCTGACACCATTTGGGGCATCCAGGGCAGTCTGCACAGAGCCTTTGATTTCTGACAATTATATGTCGATTTGACAGATTAAAACAAAAGTCCTATCCAACTTAGATTGTTAATTGCCAATTGTCAATAATTCAATTTTCACAAGTGTAAAAAACTCACTCCAAACAGCATCAATCACAGTTTCATTTCCCTTATTGCACAAATGTGTTATGATTGTTTAAAATATATGAATGATCAGACATACCCATGTGTTCTCTCTCTTCATCCTCCTCTTCATCGTTTTCATAGTTTACTTTATCCTCTCCTCCACCCTCTTCACCCCTCTCCTCTGATGGCTTAGATACACAGTCCCCATTCAGTTCCTCCTCCTTTCCTCTGTCTTCTTTTCCTTCAACTTTATCATCCATATCTCTCCTCTCCTCCGATACCTCTTGATCTCTTCTCTTGACTCCGTCAGTCTCGTCCTCCCCCACAACTGCCACTCGAATGTGCCTTTCCCCTTCCCCTCCCTCCTGTCTCACACCCTCCCCACCCTCTCCCTTATCTCCTCTCCCCTCTCCTCTGCTATGGTTTCGCCTTTCTGCACCACCCCCCTGCAGCACCCCAAAGGCCAGGCCTGATGTGATGTGAAGGGGGACGGTGACTGAGAATGGTCCGGAGATGTGTATCCCTGCCCGCCGGTCTGCTTTGCTGGAGATTCCTGGGGATCTGGATGGGGGTTGCAGAGCCTCAGTGCTGTTGCCCCTACTGTGACTGCCCAGTCGACTGTATGTGCCCTTGGTTCCCCCGCCCCCGCTCACTACACTCACACTAGCCCCCTGACCCCTCCGGAAGGTCACAGCATACCCGCTGCCCACATCACTACCATTAGTGGATGCCCCTCCATCCACACCACTTTGGGGACAGAGAGAGGGCTGAGCCAGGGGGGATATGACAGTGGAAGGGGCTCGTTGTCTGCAACCTGTGAGGTATGGTAAACAGTCACAATAGTCTACAGATGAAACTGTCATAAGTGTAAGCCTATAGTACTACTGAACACAGAAATGTAAGTATGCTTTAGCAGCATGCATGGATTACTCTACTAACATGTTCACCAATATCTATACACTATAGATAAGGAGTGGGTAAACAAGGACGGATGTGTACCTTCATGCGAATAGGGCATTGAGCTCAGGGAATCCATGCTCTTGGCTGGCCTTAAGACAGTTCTCTCTTTTTCTACAGAAAAATGGAGAGATGATTTTACAACTCAAAATGAATCATTATTAACATTGCAAAGCTATGCATTGTATTGAACGATAACAACATCAGTGTGGCACTGATTCTTATGGGAGAGGGCGCATACCTTTGGTTGAGTTCTTGTTCCTTCCTCTCGGGTCTTGGAGTCTGCCTCCTAAATTGAAGATGGACTTCCACTTCCTGCTCTTGAGAGATCCCTTCCTCCTGTAGAGAATGTTACTACTGTTACTGGGGCCAGGAGTTTTTCTTCACCACGTGAACTGTTCATGGAAGAACTATCCCCTCTAGTACTAGTCTACCTTTTACGATTGCAACAACTAAATCTCTACCTATCTCAACCACTATACTGTTACTCCCTACTACTACATGGTCATAAATTTGACATTTTTGGGTTCTTTGGTTAATTTGCTTACTTGTCTGTGCCGTCGATGATGGCGTGATAGGAGCGCATGGCCGGGGGGCCGTCCCCTGGGCTGATGTTGCCTAACTGGAGTGGAATGGCTGGGAATAAACGTTTCTCTGGATTGTGTATAGAGGGAGATGGGAATGACTTAAGACACTCCAGACCTTTATAAGGAGATGAACAAGAAAGAGAGGAGATATGAGAGATTATGAGTGAGTGTACAGTGCATTCGGAAAGTGTTCAGACCCATTGACTTTTTCCACATTTTGTTACGTTACAGCCTTATTCTAAAATGGATAAAACAGTTTTTTTTGCTGATCAATCTACACACCCCATAATGACAAAACAAAAACAAGTTTTTCGATTATTTTACAAAATTGTTTAAAAAATAAGAAACTGAAATATCATATTTACGTAAGTATTCAGAGCCTTTACTCAATACTTTGTTGAAGCACCTTTGGCAGCGATTACAGCCTCAAGCTTTATTGGGTATGACGCTACAAGCTTGGTACACTTGTATTTGGGGAGTTTCTCCCATTCTTCTCTGCAGATCCTCTCAAGCTCTGTCAGGTTTGATGGGGAATGTAGCTGCACGGCTATTTTCAGGTCTCTCCAGAGATGTTTGATTGGGTTCAAGTCTGGGCTCTGGCTGGGCCACTCAAGGGCATTCAGAGACTTGTCCTGAAGCCACTCCTGAGTTGTCTTGGCTGTGTGCTTAGGGTCGTTGTCCTGTTGGAAGGCGAACCTTCGCCCCCAGTTTAAGGTTCTGAGCACTCTGGAGCTGATTTTCATCAAAGACCTCTCTGTACTTTGCTCCGTTCAACATTGCTCCAAATCATGTCCAATCAATTGAATTTACCACAGCTGGACTCCAATCAAGTTGTAGAAACATCTCAAGGTTGATCAATGGAAACAGGATGCACCTGAGCTCCATTTCTAATCTCATAGCAAAGGGTACTGAATACTTATGTAAATAAGGTATGGAATTATTTGTTTATATACATTTGCAAAAAAATCTAAAAACAAGTTTTTGCTTTGTCATTATGGGGTATTGTGTGTAGATCGATGAGGAATATGTTTTAATTAATCCATTTTAGCACAAGGCTGTAATGTAAAAAAAAATGTGGAAACAGTACACTGTATATTCTCAGAGAGAGCGAGAGAGAGAGAGCGAGAAAGACGTGATGTACCTGAACCAGGAAACAGCTGGGGCACGTGGGTGAGGATGAATTCCACTACGATGGACTGGACCCTCACCTCCATGAAGGCTGCAGTACCGTTAAACCCTGACGCCTCAATGTCTTTTGACCTGCAAACAGCCTCAGAGGGTTAAACAACATTGAACAATGCAAACACACTGTTTAAACTATCTCTATCTAGTTCATGTCTTTCTCTCTCATGTAGATACACACACCTGAGTAGGTTTGGAGCCCAAACAATGGCGAGGTTCCGGGCATGCATGTTGGTGTGTGAGGAATAAGAAGCCATCTTTACAAGGTGACGCATCAGGAACTCTAGAGTTCTGAGAAACCAGGGTGCGGGAGAAGGGACAAAAAGAGAGGGAAGTGGTTTAAGTCTATAGTTAGTTTGAAAACAGTTGAAACTATTGAAGAAAAACTACACATAGCAAAATGTAGAGTCCCCCTAGTTACAAACAGATGGTTCCAGCAATGTTACACAAATGTAACAGTATTCCTTCCGTCCCTGTCCTTGCCCCAAATGGGGCTCGAACCAGGTACCCTCTGAACACATTAACAACTGCCTCCCACGAAGCATCATTACTTAATGCTTCCGCAAAAGCCACATGGCCACAAAGCCACACAAGTACTTCAAGGTCTCAGAGCGAGTGGCATCACTGATTGAAATGCTACTATTGCGCACCACTAACTAGCTAGCCATTTCACACCTCTCACCCAACTGAGTGATCTGGGTCACGGCACCAATGCAACAGTGCTGCTTCCATCCCTCTCCTTGCCCCAACCTGGGCTCGAACCAGGTACCCTCTGAACACAACAACTGCCTCCCACGAAGCATCGTTACCTATCGCTCCACTAAAGCCTTGCAGAGCAAGGGAAACAACTACTTCAAGGTGACATCTTCGATTGAAACGCTACTAGCGTGCACCGCTAACTAGCCATTTCACGTCAGTTACACATAGCAAACATTTACTCTTTCTCTATGAAAAACGTCTGAATAGGTAGAGGTTTACCTGTAATGGGGAGCGGGTAATTCCTTCAGCACGTCCTTGATCTTCACCAGCCTTTCGTCCTCTAGCTGAATTGCCACAGCTTCCTGGGGTTAAGTGGTGTGTGAGGTTGATACATAAAGCCATATGCCATCTTAAAGATGCGCTATAAAGGTTTTGTATAATCTCAGCCAGTAGTTTTAAAAGTAGCGCTCACAAGCCAAACACGGGTCCCAAAAATGTTTTAACAAT
This sequence comes from Oncorhynchus masou masou, assembly GCF_036934945.1. NCBI lineage: Eukaryota > Metazoa > Chordata > Actinopteri > Salmoniformes > Salmonidae > Oncorhynchus > Oncorhynchus masou. The sequence goes on from NC_088228.1 coordinate 33,436,776, forward strand.
TTAGTACAATGTCATACATTTCATATAATGTTACGTCCTGCAATTTAAAAAAAATAAAGAACTTGTATCTTTATTGCATTTCGTGTGACACAAATTCCAATTCATACAATATGGCACGAATTTGTAAGTGAGTCCCGTTCAATCTCTTTAATGCCGGGTCCCGTTCACTGGGTATGAAATTGGAGAAAACATTTTGAACATACCTGAACATGTCCAATAGAAACACTTCATTTTCCGTGTCACAATGCTTTCTCCTTTTCGCTCCAACTGAAAGCAACTCTGGTGTCCATGTATCTGAATTACTATCAAGTAAGACAGGTACTCACAGCATATTTGTCATAGAGCTGGTATGTGAGGAGAGGATTGGGCAACTCTCTGAAGTAGGCCTTGCAGAGAGAGCTGACACAGTGAATGTCCTGCAGGTACACATCCTTATTGAGATCTGGGGTTCCCTTACTGTCAAACTCACCCCTGTTTGGAGACAAACACATTACATTTCACTGCTGTACTTGACCACATACAGTGCCTTGCGAAAGTATTATGCCCCCTTGAACTTTGTGACCTTTTGCCCCATTTCAGGCTTCAAACATAAAGATATAAAACTGTATTTTTTTGTGATGAATCAACAACAAGTGGGACACAATCATGAAGTGGAACGACATTTATTGGATATTTCAAACTTTTTTAACAAATCAAAAACTGAAATATTGGGTGTGCAAAATTATTCAGCCCCTTTACTTTCAGTGCAGCAAACTCTCCAGAAGTTCAGTGAGGATCTCTGAATGATCCAATGTTGACCTAAATGACTAATGATGATAAATACAATCCACCTGTGTGTAATCAAGTCTCCGTATAAATGCACCTGCACTGTGATAGTCTCAGAGGTCCGTTAAAAGCAGAGAGCATCATGAAGAACAAGGAACACACCAGGCAGGTCCGAGATACTGTTGTGAAGAAGTTTAAAGCCGGATTTGGATACAAAAAGATTTCCCAAGCTTTAAACATCCCAAGGAGCACTGTGCAAGCGATAATATTGAAATGGAAGGAGTATCAGACCACTGCAAATCTACCAAGACCTGGCTGTCCCTCTAAACTTTCAGCTCATACAAGGAGAAGACTGATCAGAGATGCAGCCAAGAGGCCCATGATCACTCTGGATGAACTGCAGAGATCTACAGCTGAGGTGGGAGACTCTGTCCATAGGACAACAATCAGTCGTATATTGCACAAATCTAGCCTTTATGGAAGAGTGGCAAGAAGAAAGCCATTTCTTAAAGATATTCATAAAAAGTGTAGTTTAAAGTTTGCCACAAGCCACCTGGGAGACACACCAAACATGTGGAAGAAGGTGCTCTGGTCAGATGAAACCAAAATTGAACTTTTTGGCAACAATGCAAAACGTTATGTTTGGCGTAAAAGCAACACAGCTCATCACCCTGAACACACCATCTCCACTGTCAAACATGGTGGTGGCAGCATCATGGTTTGGGCCTGCTTTTCTTCAGCAGGGACAGGGAAGATGGTTCAAATTGATGGGAAGATGGATGGAGCCAAATACAGGACCATTCTGGAAGAAAACCTGATGGAGTCTGCAAAAGACCTGAGACTGGGACGGAGATTTGTCTTCCAACAAGACAATGATCCAAAACATAAAGCAAAATCTACAATGGAATGGTTCAAAAATAAACATATCCAGGTGTTAGAATGGCCAAGTCAAAGTCCAGACCTGAATCCAATCGAGAATCTGTGGAAAGAACTGAAAACTGCTGTTCACAAATGCTCTCCATCCAACCTCACTGAGCTCGAGCTGTTTTGCAAGGAGGAATGGGAAAAAATGTCAGTCTCTCGATGTGCAAAACTGATAGAGACATACCCCAAGCGACTTACTGCTGTAATCGCAGCAAAAGGTGGCGCTACAAAGTATTAACTTAAGGGGGCTGAATAACTTTGCACGCCCAATATTTCAGTTTTTGATTTGTTAAAAAAGTTTGAAATATCCAATAAATGTTGTTACACTTCATGATTGTGTCCCACTTGTTGTTGATTCTTCACAAAAAAATACAGTTTTATATCTTTATGTTTGAAGCCTGAAATGTGGCAAAAGGTCGCAAAGTTCAAGGGGGCCGAATACTTTCGCAAGGCACTGTAGAAACACACGGACTCACGCAAGCACGCAGGAGCGTTCACACACACATACGAAGCACAAACACACACACGCTTACCGAAGTTTCTGCGTGTTGGATGACACCCCAGATAGCCTGTAGATCCCATCTACAACCCCATGCTTCTCAATGAATTCACTGCAGCTTCGCAGCACCTGAGGAACTGAGAGGCAGACAAGATGATAATACTATGGAACTAACAGGGATGAACAACAGTAGGCTGATATTTAACTTATTCAGATACAACATATTCTAACAGACTGAGGGAACATGGGACTTACTCTCCTGACAGCTTGTAGCCAGGTGGTCCAACAGGTGACAACCAAACACCTTCTCATTGTTCCCTCCTTTTCTCCGGAGTCTCCGCATCTCTTCTTTTCTCCTGCCTCAACCTCTCACATTCAGCCCTGTTGTCTATCAGGTGTGTGCGTGATTGTCTAATATATGTATTTTCTGTATGGTAACGTGGATTTCATTTACATTTACAATGTGCTGTTAATATTATAGGCGGTGTTGTTTTCTTCATTGAATTTTATTGTGCTTTATGTTTAACTGGGTGAAGTGTATTACTTTACTGTGCTATACTGAGCTGTGTTAAGCTATTCTGCTGGGTCATGCGGTATGTCATTGTGTTTGTGGCACTCTGTAAAGTAAGAAACCAGCAACACTTAACCAGTATACACCAACACAACACTTAATTTGGTCACTTAAAATCAAACTGTGCATCACTCACAATCTACAGCATACATAACTCTTCACTTTCCCCCAATATATTTTGTTCACAAAATAAACAAGCCACACCCTTCACTCCAATACTCCCAGTCGCCCTCTCAGTGCTGTGATCTGGGGACACTTCAAATTCAATCAAGCCTCTCTATGCTGATGGGACACCCTGACACCCCAAACCAAGTCTTTGGCTGTTCTGTGACCCTCTCTTCCCGGCCTCTCGTGGCAATTGTGGCCCTCTCACTACAGCTGAAGTCCATTTAACTGTACATTGTGACTGCAGGCCTGTTGTAGAACATAAAGCCTCTGAGCCTGACCCCACCTCTCCACCCCCCTGACCCCTACCATCCCACACCTAACACACTGTCACTGCTACTCTTCTCCAGTTTCAGGGTGAATTAGAGGTAAAAACAAGAATAAGAAAGAGTAAGAGAGTTAAGACTGTTCCTACCTTCACTCTGCACAGGCACAACCAAGCAGCAGCAAGCAATGACGCAAGAAACCACTAAACTTCCCCTGTTGACTTCCTGAGTCTCTCCTTTTCGCTCACATTCTCTTTCTGTACATCTCCACCGTTATCTCCGCCTCTGTTGACTGGCAAATCAATGAACCAGTAAATCATTCAAACTAACAATCATATCAATTTCTCAAATCTATTTAGAAATCTACAGTATCTAATGACCTTCGATTCAGATTACCATCTTCATACAGTACTGGTGTAGTGTCAGATTAGACAATGTACACAGTAAAAGTGTAGTTTCCAGATGTAACATGTGAAGCTTATTGAACATGTATAGTCAATTATACTTAAATATTTTATTGACTAGTTTTGAGTTGACAAATAACTTAAAGCTGCAATATGTAACTGTTTGGGCGACCCAACAAAACTCACATAGAAATGTGAGTTATAGATATGTCATTCTCATTTAACGTAAGTCCAAGAAGCGGTATATCTGTTCTATGTGCGCTACTTCTATGATTATCGTTCATAAGTTCCATTTTTGTGTCTTTTACTTTCGGTTTTGTACACCAGCTTCAAACTGATGAAAATGCAAGATTTTTGGTTATGGAAAAGATATTTCACAGCGGTTTAGATTGTACAGTCATGGCCAAAAGTTTTGAGAATGACGCAAATATTAATTTACACAAAGTTTGCTGCTTCAGTGTCTTTAGATATTTTTGTCAAATGTTACTATGGAATACTAAAGTATAATTACAAGCATTTCATAAGTGTCAAAGGCTTTTATTGACAATTACATGAAGTTGATGCAAAGAGTCAATATTTGCAGTGTTGACCCTTCTTTTTCAAGACCTCTGCAATCCACCCTGGCATGCTGTCAATTAACTTCTGGGCCACATCCTGACTGATGGGAGCCCATTCTTGCATAATCAATGCTTGGAGTTTGTCCGAATTTGTGGGGTTTTGTTTATCCACCCGCCTCTTGATGATTGACCACAAGTTCTCAATGGGATTAAGGTCTGGGGAGTTTCCTGGCAATGCACCCAAATTATCGATGTTTTGTTCCCCGAGCCACTCACTTTTGCCTTATGGCAAGATGCTCCATCATGCTGGAAAAGACATTGTCACCAAACTGTTCCTGGAAGGTTGGGAGAAGTTACTCTCGGAGGATGTGTTGGTACCATTCTTTATTCATGGCTGTGTTCTTAGACAAAATTGTGAGTGAGCCCACTCCCTTGGCTGAGAAGCAACCCCACACATGAATGGTCTCAGGATGCTTCACTGTTGGCATGACACAGGATTGATGGTAGCGCTCACCTTGTCTTCTCCGGACAAGCTTTTTTCCAGATGCCCCAAACAATTGGAAAGGGGATTCATCAGAGAAAATGACTTTACCCCAGTCCTCAGCAGTCCAATCCTTGTACCTTTTGCAGAATATCAGTCTGTCCCTTATGCTTTTCCTGGAGAGAAGTGGCTTCTTTGCTGCCCTTCTTGACACCAGGCCATCCTCCAAAAGTCTTCACCTCACTGTGCGTGCAGATGCACTCACACCTGCCTGCTGCCATTCCTGAGCAAGCTCTGTACTGGTGGTGCCCCGATCCCGCAGCTGAATCAACTTTAGGAGACGGTCCTGGCGCTTGCTGGACTTTCTTGGGCTCCCTGAAGCCTTCTTCACAACAATTGAACCACTCTCCTTGAAGTACATGAGGATCCGATAAATGGTTGATTTAGGTGCAATCTTACTGGCAGCATATCCTTGCCTGTGAAGCCCTTTTTGTGCAAAGCAATGATGACCGCACATGTTTCCTTGCAGGTAACCATGGTTGAGAGGAAGAACAATGATTCCAAGCACCACCCTCCTTTTGATGCTTCCAGTCTGTTATTCAAACTCAATCAGCATGACAGAGTGATCTCCAGTCTTGTCCTCGTCAACACTCACACCTGTGTTAACGAGAGAATCACTGACATGATGTCAACTGGTCCTTTTGTGGCAGGGCTGAAATGCAGTGGAAATGTTTTCTGGGGATTCAGTTCATTTGCATGACAAAGAGGGACTTTGCAATTAATTGCAATTCATCTGATGACTCTTCATAACACTCTGGAGTATATGCAAATTGCCATCCATCATACGTTTGAGGCAACAAACTTTCTGAAAATGAATATTTGTGTCATTCTCAAAACTTTTGGCCACGACTGTACAATGATTCTCTACACTATACTTGCTTGTTTTGTCACCAACTGAAATTAGGCACACTATTATAATTTTCGCATAGTGCACCTTTAACATTTTAAGGCAGCAACAGAGTCAGGTGAAAATATAACTTGAGAAATCAAGTTGAGTTAACCTGACCTGATATGAGACTGTCCCCTTGTGGCAAGTGACATCCCAGAAAGACAAACACGAACTAGACAATACATCCTAAATGGCTCCTAAATGTCTCTAATATATATTATTTTTAATTGAATATAAACATGTTTTTTATGATTTTGTGGTACAAATACACAATGTTACCAGTTGTAAATAGGTTGTTAAAATGAAAGTGAGGTGCAGTCAACAGTCAAAATATATAGAGAGGAAAAACTTGTCAAAATGTCTCAAAATAACTTTTGCCTACATTTTCACATAGAAAATTTTACCAAAAAATGATACAATTATGTTACTATTTGTTCCATCTCGTCTGAGACAACATTAAACTTGTGTGTGGATCCCCAGGGTATGCAGGTACCACATTTTGAGACACCGGACTCTCTCCTATGTGAGTTCTCTGATGTGACTTCATACTGGAGCGCCGGGTGAAGCATTTCCCACACTGTGTGCACTCGTAGGGCTTCTCCCCGCTGTGGACCACAGCATGTCTGATCAGGTTGCACTGCTTGGTGAAACTCCTGCCACACTGTTCGCAGGTGTACGGTTTCTCTCCGGTGTGACTTCGGAGGTGTTCTTTGAGTTGGCTGAAACGCTGGAAGCTCTTTCCACAGAAGGTGCAGCTGAAACGCCTCTCAGTGGTGCCGCCTGACCTCCACTGAGTCCTCATTCTCTTCACCATGTTAAAACTACTGCGACTCAGGCTGTATCCAGAGAAGGTGGAGGTGGTGGCCATGTTTGACCCTGTCATGCACTCACTCATTCTCACTGTTGCTTCTGAAGCCCTGTGCTGATGCTGCCTTGGCTGTAGAGCTAAACTATTTCCATCATTATTTGAGTTCAGCGTCTCACTGCTCTGTTCTTCTGGCATCTGTTGTCTAGTCTCATCAGCCAATGTCCTGACATGTTTTTTCATGTTTGCTGCTACACTGAACATGTTAGCATGTGATTTCCCTCTAGAGTGAAGTAATGGTCCTACATCATCTGTCATAGTAGGTAGGGATGGGAGCCCACTGTGAGATGGAAAAATTGAGATATTCTGAGAGTACTCTTCTGCGCCATGAAATGAGTAATCTGGGTGGCCATCAGTGTCAGTGTCTCTGCCTGGATCCACAGAGGTCCACACCTGCCCATCAGTCTCATCCATGACAAACTGGTCAAGTCCTGCCAGGGCCGTGGTCTGATCCAGCTCCTCCTCTTTCTCCTCCTTCACCATCACTAGCTCTAGTGAGTCCTCATCTGGCCCGTGCTGCTCTGTGCTAAACACCTTTGTAGATGTGAGCCGGGGTGTGCCTGGTTCCTCTGGACCATCAGAATTGGGGCAATGTTCCACTGAGTCTTCAGAAGATATGTTGGGTTGTGAAATGAAGTCCTCATCACAGTGCCGTTGCTCAAAGGATTGTGGTTGCCTTGCCTTGGAACTAGAATCTAAATATTTGGGAATAAACAAAAAATAAACATTACAAAAGACCCTTAACGGTTGCAAAACATGACTGCTTTAGAATTGGCTGAGTGTGTACGTGCACTCCATATGCCAGAACATAAAACACTCAACACCAATGTAGCAACTTGGAACGTGCGTCAGTTGGGTATGGCAGTCACTATGTCACTAGGTCAAGACTAAAATTGTAAAAGTAGGCTACCAAAAAGTAGACTTAATCATTCCAATGGCGATTAAAAAGCAACAGCTGTTTATCACATAGATTGGCTGGCTTTAGGACCATGCGAAGCTTCCCTCAGAGAGAAGCTGCCAGCCTGCCCATCAGCATGTGCAGCAAATAGCCTACCAAATAGCTGATTGTTATGTTGCAGCGGTCAGTGAAAAGCAGTTTAATAGAAATATGCCTATCACAATATTTCAAAATACAAAATCGTAGGAAAAACAGTTTAGAAAGCTATCGCTGAAAAGAGAAGACAAAGAAAAGAGGCTAACCTGTCTCTAGTTATCAAAATTCTCAACTCCCAATTGAGCAAACAGTTTCTTCTCTTATTGGCACCAGCAGAGGGCATCGGCCCTCAGTACCACTAAAGTTTTTTGGGGGTAAAAAAATAGTGTCCTCTTACAGGCTAGATGGACATCATATTGTACAGTTTGTGTCTCCCACTTTCTTCGGCCTAGATTAGATGGTTGCATTCAAGACAAGGTCATTTTTACTGATCCGTTTGTCAGTCAGCAGATTAGGCTATTTTAATTGTATTTTTTAATTTTTAATTGGACCTTTATTTAACTAGGCAAGTCAGTCAAGAATAAATTATTATTGTGCCATATTAAAACATGATGTTGCTTATGTCTCCATAACGTAAAGTGTAGTAGAATTGCATGAAATGAGTTTATAAAAGACCACATTTTTCCTCTGCAAAGAAACGTCTCTGATTTAAAACCTACTCTATTTCACTACGTGCTCAGGCATACATTGTTCAGAACGGTCTGATTTGCTAACAGTGATTGAGTTACATAAAATGATGACTTTGCAATCAACGCAAGCTACTATTCCTAATGTGATGTTACATTAGTCTGCAAATGCAAAGATAGATGCATGCAATCCTTTATTATAAAAGGTGCAATTTTATGCTGAAAAAATTGCTTTCCCAACTTAAAACTCATACGCCACCTACGGATGTCAGCATTTGAAGTCGCTGTCTGCATTATGCATCTATTTCATGTTGCACTGTGTGCGCCGTTCCACAAGTAAATTAGTCCCTTAATGATGAGGTTGAGTTGTGGTTGATATTGTACAGTATATGCCATTTCACAGACCTTTAAACCTAATATTGAGGTGATAATTAATGGCTAGGGTCATTTTGTTTGTTTTTGCTGTCCTTCAAGTAGCATTTTAGAGTTTTTAAATTGTGTAGAAATGCAGTAAATGGGTTTAGACTTCCACAAAAATCGTTGGAATTCCAACACGGCAACTCGGGCCTCTTTCTAGAGCTACTACTATCCGACCTGAATTATACTGACGTCATGATTTGACCTCGTATTTTTCAGAGTTCCCAGTTGTCTTGAAAGCACCATACAACTCATGGTACAATTTGCCAGCTCATATCTGTGTGAAGCTGGATTCAGCGCTCTCGTCCAGGTTGGATGTGACAGCAGAGACGAGTTGTGCACTGTCGACCACGCCCCCTGACTTTGAGAAGCTCTGACACGACATGTATCAAGAACACCCATCTCATTAGTGGTGGTGAGATACACTAATTTGCAATTGACGGCCATAGCCCCACATTAAACATATGTGATGATGAGTTGAGAAGACAATCAGAAATATTGTTAGAATGTTTTTTCAATTGACTCCTATAGCCCCCCCCCCCCCAAAAAAAAAAGTAAACATTGGCTGTTAATTACATATTTTTTTCACATGGTTGGGTTCACAAGAGTTTTCAGAGATCAAAAATGTTTGGGAACCCCTGCCCCTGCCCTAGGTTAAGCTGAACTGACGCCAGTGAACACGCATACCACCACACCCACAGTCTTCCATAGACAGAGAGGTACCCCTTATGGTCACACCCACCCTCTCCAGTGATCCTGAGCTCTTCCTGAGGGTCTGTTTTCCACACATCCTCTGCCATCTCCTCATCTTTGATCCGTATGGGTTCAGTCTCTGCTCTCTGCTCCACATCTGTAGGCTGTAACAGGGGACTGAGGTTATCATTCTGGACACAGCATATCTAACCCTTCTCATACCCATGAATCACACAAAAGCTGTAAATTCTCCTGATATTCCAATAACAGAATTGATCCAAGAGGTCAGGTCTCTGTAATTGTAAAAGGTGATGTATCACACCTGGGGTTGAGAGTCCTCTTCAACAGCCATTTCTCCATCTCTCAACTGTGAGTTACTCCTTTGCTTGTTCAAAACAATATTGACTGGATATGACGAACTCTCTTGATGCCATGGGTAAAAAAGTAAATAAATAATTGTATTCAGTCAGATATTCACACACAATATTTCATGAATAACACATCTACTACCTTTTCTCCTGACTCGTGTCTTCTTCAGCTCGCTTTCCATCATTTGACACTTCCTTTTCAGAACATCAATATCTTGCTGGCTTTGGGTCATTTCCAACCGTATAACTGCACAGCTGTCATCAACACGTTTGTTTATTTCTGCTACAGCTGCTTTAGCTAATACCTCCATAATGGATAACAACTGCGACTGAAAATTGCAGCCGGCCATCTTGTCTAGTCCAAATTACAGATTTCTATTCTCTGTGTGAAGTAAATAGTCTACAATTTACAAGCTAATGTGCAATATCAATACGTAATGTTGATAAATGGCAATCTCAATTACAATCCTCGTCGCGTCCTCTCTTCTGGTCTCCTTCTCAAAACCCATTGAACGAAAAAGCCAGAGGTCCCGCCCCTCTGACCTTCTGATCCAATGGGTTTTGAGAAGGAGACGAGGAGAGACTATCAGAGGTTCCAATTGAGATGTTCCCAATGTTTTAAGGCGGAAGATCCGTGCGCAATAGCAAACTCACTTCGGCTCAAATCGTGACGTAAATATTTATTACCGTAAATATGAGACTGCAACAGCCCTTTGAAATTGGTAGAATAAGCACTATAGTGGGCTATTTCATTAACTCTAAAATAGCAGACATTTTGGTATGGTAGAAATCCAAACCAGCCTAATTGGAATGAATGGCAGTAGAGGCATAATTTACTTATGCAGGAAAATAAAAAGTAAGGTATGTAATATACGTATATCAGAAATTGTGTAATAAAATTATTTACACTGGTTTTAAACCAATTTGCTGTATAAATAGCCCCTAAAATATATGTAAACAGACCAATGTCTAAATTCTTGTTTTCTTGAGAAAACTTGTGAGTGTTAAGCAATAAGCCCCAAGGAGGTGTGGTATTTGGCCAATATACCATGGCTAAGGGCTGTTCTTATGCACGACGCAACCACAAACCCCTGAGGTGCCTTATTGCTATTATAAACTGGTTACCAATGTAATTAGAACAGTGAAAACAGTAACCATGCCAATGGTATACTGGTCAGATATACCACAGCTTTCAGCCAATCAGCATTCAGGACTCAAACCACCCAGTTTATAATATCCTGTCATGAACTGATTTCAGCCAGTGTATGGCTGTGGATTGATTGCATTGTTTGAATGGAATGTTGGCATAATTTCAAATTCATTACTTTACACAATATCTTATCACAGCATTGTCAAACCATAGTCTCAGTCGGTATTCACATAATAATAAGAAATTCCCCTCGACCACGCTCACAAATTGGTGAAAACTAACATTCTTTCTTATTGACCCCCATTGTAAAAGAGGCAACTTCGTCGTAGATTTTTTTGTTTCACAGAAATAACAAATCATGCCGAAAAGCTGCTTTGTTGTTCAATGTACATGTAGCCAGGTCAAAAATCCTGACCTACGGTTTGCAATGCTACATAGGGAAATAGAGCCTGTGACAAGAGCCCTATGGCTTCAAGCTATTAGGTGTGGGAAAGTGGGAAACTTGTTTAGTACAGACCATTTGTAACTCCATTCACTACATGTGACTGTATAGTCCGTTTGTTTGTTTGTGTTGTTGGTCTTGGCTAGCTTCACGTTCGGGTCGGTAGCTAGCTAAAAAGAATATGGACGACTCTTCAAATTACTGGATTCGGCTATTTCAGCCACACCCATTGCTGACAGGTGTATAAAATCAAGCACACAGTCATGCAGGCTCCATAGACAAACATCGGCAGTAGAATGACCTCATTGAAGAGCTCAGTGACTTTCAACATGGCACCGTCATAGGATGCCACCTTTCAAACAAGTCAGTTTGTTAAATTTCTGCCCTTCTAAAGCCTCACCGATCAACTGTAAGTGCTGTTATTGTGAAGTGGAAACGTCTAGGAGCAACAATGGCTCAGCCGCAAAGTGGTAGGCCGCACAAGCTCACAGAATGGGACCACTGAGTGTTGATGGGCGTAAAAATCGCCTGTCCTCATTTGCAACACTCACTTCCGAGTTCCAAACTGCCTCTGGAAGCAACATCAGCACAAGAACTGTTCACAGGGAGCTTCTTGAAATGGGTTTCCATGGCCGAGCAGCCGGTTACAAGCCTAAGAACACCAGGCACAATGCTAAGTGTTGGCTAGAGTGGTGTAAAGCTCTTCACCATTGGACTCTGGAGCAGTGGAAACTTGTTCTCTGGAGTGATGAATCATGCTTCACCATCTGGCAATCCGACGGACAAATCTGGGTTTGGCGGATGCCAGGAGAACGCTACCTGCCCGAATGCATAGTGACAACTGTAAAGTTTGGTGGAGGTGGAATAATGGTCTGGGGCTATGGTTTGTGCTAGGCCCCTTAGTTCCAGTGAAGGGAAATCTTAACGCTACAGCATACAATGACATTCGAGACTATTCTGTACTTCTAACTTTGTGGCAACAGTTTGGGGAAGGCCCTTTACTGTTTCAGCATAACAATACCCCTGTGCACAAAGCGAGGTCCATACAGAAATGATTTGTAGATATCGATGTGGAAGAACTTGACTGGCCTGCACAGAGGCCTGACCTCAACTCCATCAAACACATGGGATGAATTGTAACGCCGACTACAAGCCAGGCCTAATCACCCAACATCAGTGCCGACCTCACGAATGATTGTGGTTGAATGGAAGCAAGTCCATGCAGAAATGTTTCAACATCAAGTAGAAAGCTTTCCCAGAAGAGTGGAGGCTGTTATTGCAGCAAAGGGGGGACCAACTCCATATTGATGTTTATGATATTGGAATGAGATGTTCGACGAACATGTGTCCACTGTTCACATACTTTGGTCATGTAGTGTATCAAACCACCTAGTCACTACAAAGATACATGCATCCTTCCTAACTCAGTTGCTGGAGAGAAAGGAAACCGCTGAGAGATTTCACCATGAGGCCAATGGTGACTTTAAAATAGTTACAGAGTTTAATTGATGTGATAGGAGAAAAATGAGGATGGATCAACAACATTGTAGTTACTCCACAATATTAACCTGATTGACAGAGTGAAAAGAAGGAAGCATGTATAGAATAAAAATATTCAAAACATTAATCCTGTTTGCATCAAGGCACTAAATTAATACTGCAAAAAATGTGGTGAAGCACATGGGACAGTCTGCTTTCCACCAGACACTGGAAGATGAATTCACCTTTCAGCGGGACAATAACCTAAAACACAAGGACAAATCTACACTGGAGTTGCTAACCAAGAAGACAGTGAATGTTCCTCAGAGATCAAGTTACAGTTTTGGCTTAAATCTACTTGAAAATCTATGGCAAAACCTGAAAATGGTTGTATAATAGCAATGATAAACAACCAATTTCAAGCTTGAAGAAATTTGAAAATAATAAATAGGCAAATGTTGCACAATCCAGGTGTGGAAAGCTCTTAGATAGTTACCCAGAAATACTCACAGCTTTAATCACTGCCAAAAGTGCTTAGACAAAATATTGACTCGGGGGTGTGAATACTTAGATGAGATATTTCTGTATTTCAATAAAGTATTAAAACATTTCTAAAAATATGTTTTCTCTTTGTTGTTATGGGGAATTGTGTGTATGTAGATGGATGAGGGAAAAACATTGACATGAATGACGTGTCACTTGTTGTCTCTTACTAGGCACATGAGGTGCTGGGTTGGGTGCAATGGTAATGCAGTGTTAAAATTACCCTGAGCCAAGCAGCCGAATGAAGCAAGTGATTTTAACTTTAAGATTGAATGAATTATACATGACTTATACAAATTCAACTTTAAATAGACTTTGGGTCCTGTAGAGTGCTAAATAAGTTGTAAACAGATATGATCTGGGCACCATAAGACTATTCTGGGCCCGGTTTCCCAAAAGCATTTTAAGGCTAAGTTCATATTTCTACGATGAACTTAGCCTTAAGATACTTTTGGGAAACCGGGCACAGATGATGTCGAGAGGAACCGAACGGTCATGCACAAACAAGGGTGTTACCGTAATTATAGTCTATCATAATATTATTTCAAAAACATGAATATTTTTGAAGTGGATTATTTTTTTTAGGTGTTACGTTTGGCTCCAACTACTGTTACAATTGCCTCTGGCACAGGGGCAAATGTAACGTCTGGACATTTCTGATTAAAATCAATATTGTGATCCGAACATCTTATGTACAGTACAGACATATAAACGGTATGAATGATTAGGAGACCGATGTAAGTTAATAAATAAAAGGATTACTGGCCTAGTTAAAGTGATCGCTGAGCAATAGATTAAAAGACAAAACTAACAATTGCCCCCAGTCTCCCCTAACTATTGCATAGTACATGCATTATAGCTGATTTACACACAGGTGGCAAAATATCTCTATTTTCATGTCATCCTACCAAAGCACAGGTTCCACTCCAAATGCCAATGCCATTTAGAAAACTCCAGGCATTTACATTTGTTGGATGACATGCAAATAGAACACACAAGCAGAAAATAACACCATACTGTACAATATGGTGATGAATCTTTGAAGTTATGGAGCTATTTTGCTTCCACTGGTCCTGAGGCCCTTGTTAAGGTGCACGGCATCATGAACTTTACCCAGTAAAGGTTGTGAGGACTCTGGAGGTAATAATAAAATACAATTAATAATCAAAAAACAAGCATAGAAATTGGAAGATTGCATTATCACAAGAAAATACAGTATACAGACACAAACTCACCAGACTGTTTGGACCTCAAACACAGTCAGTTATCCAGTCACTATAACAGCGTGGCAGACGTAGATAAATGCACACACCTTATTTAACTAGGCAAGTCAGTTAAGCACAAATTCTTATTTACAATGACAGCCTAGGAACAGTGGGTTAACTGCCTTGTTCAGGGGCAGAACAACAGATTTTTACCTTGTCAGCTCAGGAATTCGATCAAGCAACCTTTCAGTTACTGACCCAACGCTCTAACCACTAGGCTACCTGCCGCGAGGTTCCAGGCATGCATATTGATGTTTGAGGAACAAGAAGCTATCTTGTCAAGGTGATGCTTAAGGAATTCTTGAGTTCTGAGAAACCATAGGGAGGGGAAAGGAACAGAAAAAGAGGGAAGTAGGTTTTATTCTGTAGAGAGTGTTTGAAAACAGTTGAAACTATTGGAGAAAAACTATAAAATGGCTAAATGTACAGACCCAAGGCAACAGTAAACATGTCTTCTCCTACGAATGATGCAGGCCAGACGCATCATTTTTTGTCAAAAATGTTTTCTTCAAAATCGAGCCAGTGCTGTCTGAGATATCGCATGCGACTAATTTACAGACACAGAGTCACAGTCCCCTCCCCGATTTTATTGTGGGGGACAACGATAGGCTGGGCAGCACCACCTATGGGATATTTTTGGTTGAGGTGGAGACGTGAATCCAACATATCAATTATTAATTTGTAAATAACTTGGAATTAAAGCCAGACTAGGTCTGGCAACTATGTGTGTGTTCTCTACACCTGTTCGCTCCTCTCCTTGTAGGCGTTACAGATGCTCCCCACCACTTGGCTGCAACCCTTTTGGGCTCCAGAGTGGCGCAGCAGTCTAAGGCACTGCATCTCAGTGCTAGAGGCATCACTACAGACCCTGGTTCGATCCCAGGCTGTATCACAACCGCCCATAATCGTGAGTCCCATAGGGCAGCGCACAATTGGCACAGCGTCATCCGGGTTAGGGGAGAGTTTGGCTGGGGTAGGCCGTCATTGTAAAATAAGAATTTGTTCATAACTGGCTTGCCTATAATTAAATAAATAAATACAAATGTATCATTTAGTGTACCCTGTACGCACAACCCATGTGGAATTACCGGTCCCTGGCAGCATTTGTAACTGTCGATCTGTGGTCAAGAATGACAAGTTCATATCAACCTATGCTGCCTTTCAGTCCCGTGACTTTTGGCCCTGATAGAGAACGAATCACGCCAGAGAACACTGCTATTTCAGCTGCTCTCTCTTCATCTGACTTCGCTTTCTCTCTTAATCCGAGAGCATTTGGTTGTCGCAGGGGTGGAACAGGGCTACTCTTTTCACCTCTTTCCTCTCACACTCACCTCCTCATTTGAATTCCATGCTGTCACTGTCACTTGTCCACTCAAGCTTAATATTTTTGTCCTCTATCGCTCCTCAAGTGCCCTTCAAGCTCATTTCTTCCTGATGACGGCTCACCGCTCTCCGTACTTGGCGACTTTAACCTCCCGATGTCTGCCTTCAATTTATTTATTTCCAACTCTCTCTTTCCGCTCCTTGCCTCTTTGGACCTCACACTTTCCCAGTCCACTCCCATGGCAGGCAATACACTTGACCTCAACTTTACCAGAGGCTGTTCGCCTACTTATCTCACTACAACCCCCTTCAGGTCTCTGATCACTACTTTTTTTCCTTTTGTGTCTCCCTCTCCTCCAACACTAGCAACTCAGCCCCTACCTAGATGGTCATGCGCTGTCGCAATCGTCGCTTGCTCTCCCACTAGTCTCCCCTCTTCTACCCTATCATCTATCCCTTTTGCTAAATCCTTCTCCCTCCTGTCTATTTGACACTACTCTCCTCCCTTTCTGCATCATTTGACTTGCATTGTCCCCTTTCCTCCCGGCTGGCTCGGCTATTCACTCCTGCTCCGTGGCTGAGTGACTCATTGCGACCTTACAGAACAGGGCTGCAGGCAGCTGAGCAAAAATGGAGGAAAACGAAACTTCCAGAGAACCTTTCATCCTTTTACTCCATCCTCTCTATCTATGCATCCGCTTCTAAAGCTACTTTCTATCACTCTAAATTTCAAGCCTCTAACCCTAGAAAACCATTTTGAATCTTCTCCTCCCTCAATCCTCCACCCCATTCCCCTTCCCTCTCTGTGGATGACTTTGCCAACCACTTTGAAAAGGAGGTTGACGACATCCACTCCTCATTCACTCAGCCAATTGAGTCAGCTAGTCTCACTCATACAGAACTACCCTATGCCTTGAACTCTTTCTCCCTTCTCTCTCCAGCTGAAATACTGTGGCTAGTGAGGTCTGGCCGCCCAACAACCTTCCTACTTGACCCCATACCCTTCTCCAGACCTTCTCCCATTCCTCACTTCCCTCATCATTGGTTGCGTCCCCTCTGACTTCAAAATGGCCCGAGGCGTTCCGCTCATCAAGAAACTAACACTTGACTCCTCTGATGTCAAAAATTACAGACCGATATCCCTTCTTTCTTTTCTTTCCAAAACACTTGAGCATTCTGTCTCTGACAAACTCTCTCGCTATCTCTCTCAGGACGGTCTTCTTGACCCTAAACAGTCAGGCTTCAAGACGGGTCACTCAACCAAAACTGCTCTTCTCCACACTCCCAAAGCTGATTCTCTCACCTCCTGTATTTGGGTGTGTTGACAAACAAACACAATTCAATATCACTTTTGAAATATAATAAATAGCCTATTCACTTGTTGATAAGTTAACAAATTATATGTTGGATTCACATCTCAAACAAAAATAAAAGTTAAAGAATGGAGTTAAGCCAGTGGCTCAGATGGAACTATCCAAGCAAGTATAGTACATATCCTTTAAATGTTTCTATTTGGTTGCCTTGTCAACCAAACGCAATTCAAAATGTTGCTTTTGTAATACAGTAAATAGCCTTAACTTTAGGCTATCTTACAAACTAATGTAACACTTAACCTTAAAACTTACAATGTCTCAAAAGTGAGGAAATGTCATGTAAATTACATAATTAGTCATGCTATCACCAAATTTTATTGTTTAAAGAATGTCTCTTGTTATATGTTGCTGTTTTCTAACCTGATACAAACTTGTCTTTGTGGGACTTAAGACTGGGCATATAGCTACGGTCCCTTTGGTTGCGACCGCAGCATGTGACATCCCGTGGGTTTACTATCTATAGAAAGTCACATGTATGGAAACTTGCAGAAAAGAGCACATTATAGTGTTTGCTGTTGTGAATGCAGTTTGATGGTTGAGCCCTCGGGCTATCAACCTCATGCCATCTTAAATCTGTAAATACAACTAATTGCCTTTTACACACTATCTGCTGACTGCCACATATACAAAAGGGACGTGCTTCTCTATAAAAGCTGAGAACCGACACTGTTCATTGAGCTTTCAACTATGCATGGTTGATTCTCAATTTTTTGCATATCTTATAAAAGTGGTGAATCTGCTGTTTCTCTCTTCCTATAGAATTGCTACCACAATTTGGCGACAAGGATGGGATGCTAACTCCGCTTGCTGATTGCACCCGAGGAGACCGAGGTTAACTGCACAAGGGAGCTCACACTCCGACTAACGGAGCAGGTGGGACCCTCCTCGGACCTGCCGGGAGTGTCAGTGAGTGGATACGCCATTCCTAAAAGGCAAAATAAAGCCCAACTGGCTGCACTGTGTGATTGAATAAATTAACACATTCTCCAGGGGCATCATTTATAAAAATGGACTTACGATCAATTTTGATCTTAAGTATGACTTACGCAGAAAAACACATATAAGAAGTTATTTATAAAACCTTACTTTGACGTGTATGGCTATTCTTTTTTTCCCTTGCAGTTTAAGGTCAGACCATTTCTTTTTCACATCAGCCACAGTTCTGTCTTGCTGCCCCACCTCGTTCACTGCAGCAGCAACACACTCCCAAGCTACCTGTTTGGCTTTGTATGTCAACCCACTATTTAATCCACTGAATAAATGTGTTGCCTGTCTTCAATCTCCTCTACCATTGCCGTGACCTCGTCTTCCAAAAAGTTTGCTTTTCTCTTTTGGTCCATGGCTATTCCTGACTGAACCCACATTCTATAAAGGGAAATCACCGATTGTAAGGCACGTTCAGGTACCGTCAATTTTAAGTTAATTTGAGATTTATAGATCACAGTTGCATAAGTTACAAATGGGCTTCTTAGAACCTGCGTAATAAAGGATTTTTTATGCTCAGTATCTTTTATGAATCAAACGTAAGCCCACCGTCAGAAATTATCTTACAACTAAGTTCAAGTATAAATCTAAGAACATTTTTATAAATGAGGCCCCAGTAGTATATTCAGACATTGCATGATTGGTTCAAAACTGTTACCAATTAAAAGGCACAAATACCATAGCTACTCAGGTATCACTATCTTAGAAAATTGTTAAATTGGCAAATATTAGTGCCGTGGGTGAGTAAATCTAAACACTAAGGCCACAGCCAGGAAGATGTAAACTATAGCAAAACCACATAGGCATTAAAAGAAGCGCTAGAGTATTCTACGATTTCGGCTCGAATATGAAAAAATCCAATCATGGACAAAATTGGGCAGCATTTCCCTGCTGACGGGAAATATGCGAGAGGGGATACAAATTCATTGCTTTAAATAATTATGACAAATTGTTACGCTATCCTTATGAACCGCGTAGCATATCATTACAGCAGTATGTACCGGTAATATACAGTATGTTAGCTAGCTACCTAACATTGGTTGGCTACTAATATATCGAACCTGCCAGTATACTAAACTATATGCTATCCAGCGTTTATTGACTTATTATTCACGTCATTCTCACCTTAGCTAAATGGTATAGTCGTTGTGCGTTCCCAATGGATATTGTTAAAACGGGTGCTTATATTCGCTCTGGCTATCTCCTCCGATTTCAGAACTAAATGTACTGAATTCACCAGAGCGCAGAATAACTGATCTATTTACGAATGTTCAACACTCGTTGAATATGGCAGGTGTCAGTAAACATCAGGGGAAAATAATGTAATTAAATTGTTGCCAGCAGTACAGCTAGTCACCAACGCTTTGGATAACATGGAAAAAGCCTAACCAGCTCTGCTAGGGTGAGTAGTTTGGTCAGAGCAGTGGTGTGCCGTGGGCCTGGGGCCTGGGCCTTCAGTGAGGTCCTACACAGTCCCACCCGAATTAATCCACCTCTTATTACCATCATTATGATGCCATGGCTCTGGACACTATACAGTTAGACAGAAACGCAGTATAACCAGGCGTTGCGTCGCACCCAAAGCAGTTTCACCGTGATGATAAAGACACATAACTATTCACTGAAAATAAAAGAAAGAAAAATCATTTGCAACATAGGCTATTTGCCATTTTTTATTTTGTTAATATATAGGCTATTTAATATTAACGAAATAAAATGCGAAACATACATACACATTTAATAAAAAATAAAATGCAATTGTATGCCTATTCACCAAAGACTGATTATTTGAACACAAAATCCATCCTCCTTTCTTTCCTCAAGAAGACTTCAATGACTCTGTTGTACAGTCTATCTGTGCGTTTTTGTTCCACCAATAAGTCCTTTTCTATCGACATGGAGGCTAATGCTGAAAGCCGAGTCTGTCCAGTAGCATTTCTGGAATACGTTTTGATTCGCTTTAAGGCCGAGAATGACCGCTCGACAGAAGCCGTGGACACCGGGATAGTCACTGTCACACATGCCAATGTGTAAAGTTGCCCCATGTCCTCATTCAGATTTTTCTGCTTAAGGAAATCAAGGAGATCAGAGGGACGTTTCCCTTCAAAATCAGTCATAGCATACATTACAGTCAGTTATGCTTTTAGCTTGGATAGGTCGAACAGTGTTCCGTGACTCTCTGTTAAACTGGAGAAGGCTGTTTGCGGGATTTTTTTCCGGTAGGTCTGAAAGTGCTGGGGGTCCAGGAGGGAGAGAAACATTACTATTTCGTGGTCTTGAAATCTGTTTCGTATCTGGCAAAGAATGTTGTCTAGAATATTGCTGTGGAGTTGTTGGTAGTATGTGCGAAGGTCTCCTTGTGCTGGGCCTCTGCGTGCGCTGGGTGAACTTGAGATGCGCGCTGTGTCATCGTAGATTTGACTGAACCTGCGCCTCTCGCTCAATTGTAATAATAGGCATTCCCAGCAGTGCAGTTTGCAGTGCTTCTCGGAGCCTGTGAGCCATTGATAGCGCTCGTAGTTGGAACTTTGAACGTGGTGAACGAACTCCTTTCCCGCCTGTGACAGGCTTTGTAGCGTCGGCGTCGGGCGACCTCTCCTTACAATGTCTAACTTTTCTTGAAAAGTTTGTCATGAGAATGGCGTTATAATTAT
This sequence comes from Oncorhynchus masou masou, assembly GCF_036934945.1. Taxonomy (NCBI): domain Eukaryota; kingdom Metazoa; phylum Chordata; class Actinopteri; order Salmoniformes; family Salmonidae; genus Oncorhynchus; species Oncorhynchus masou. The sequence continues at coordinate 33,457,533 of NC_088228.1, forward strand.
ATCCTCGACCAAATTGATATCTTCTCCTCCTTCCGCCATTGTGGGTTGAAAAAACATCTTAGTAGTATGTGAATTAATTTGTTTATCAAATTCAGTTTCCTAGTTCTGAGGTTCTGCATAGACCTGCCCATAGGACCTGCCTCTCAATATTGGTAATCCAATCAAAAGACGAGCACGCACTACGCCTGTTAGCTGGCTCATGTGTAACACTGGAGACAGCCAGCAGGCATACAATAGTCAACTCTAAAGCTGATTGGTTGACACTAAATTTTCATTTCCATTCACTTTAAGCTACAAGCGCCCGCACTGTTGATTCTGAAGGCCTGAGGCCAGATTTTAGACTCCTGGCAACACATGATGGCTGAATACGACTGGATAAAAGATCTAACATAAAGACCAGCCCTCCAAATCTCAACCTGGGGCTGGAAGCAGTGCAACCAAGAAGAAAGCTATGAAATGAAGAGTATAACTCTTACTCTGGGGAATAATTTAATACATATTTGTGGGAAAATATATATTTTTTTAAATGTTATATTCTGATGATGTTTAGGCCAGCAGAGAAGGCCTTGCTGGCCCTGACGGCCCACCACTGGGTCAGAGTGACGAGTTCTCTTATTTGTGTCTGGAAGTAGCTAGCAAGCTAGCCATCTTTTGCATGTTAGCTTGGATGCTTGACTGCCTTTGTGAGGTCAGAGAGCTTGTATCTACCCTGCTCCTTGACCAGAGCAGGCAGTGTGCGCTCTGAACAGTCTGAATTTCCAAAACAACCGAAGTCTTAAAATGTCTACTAGTAATTTGTTATGCTAACAAGCGGCCGCATAGCAACAGCATCAACCTCCGGTAGACATGTGAAGCTCATCTGTTACCGTTTGTTTACAGTATACTAAAATTCATTAATAGTATGAAGTATATACTCATTAAGCATGTAGTATACAGTATATTAGTATGGGTATTCTAAAACAGTAGATTGATCAAATGTGTACGTATGTTTTAATTGCAGGTTTGAAAGCCGTTATCAACATGGATATTGATGGGGTAGCAGAAAAATACCGAAACATAGTGTATAGGGCCATTGTTCATTCGAAAATTTATTGTAGGGTGAGTGAGTGCAAAATTTACAACAGGAAAAGTATTATATTTAGTGGGGATACTGGCAGAATCGGCAGCGATACGACTACTACCCATGTCTTTGAACAAGGGACCAGTAACAATACCCGGATAATTTTACATGGAGATGGGTGTGGAACTAATTTTGGGGTTGGATAATCCAAAGACAGTGGATTCTAAAAAGGTAACATAATAAATTTGGCAGTATATATGGGCAAGAGCGATGTTTCCAAATAGTCAAACTTTGTAGCACGCTGCATTTAATCTAACTATACTGTCCAATTTACAAATTTGAGAAGCGTGCACAGTTATGAACGTAAAGTTATTAATAAACCAATTAGGCACATTAAAAATAAATAAAAATTCAATGGTTCATTGGATCAGTCTAAAACTTCGGACATACACTGCTGCCATCTAGTGGCCAAAATCTAGATTGCGCCTGGGCCGGAATAATACATTGCCTTTCTCTTGCATTTCAAATATGATTGTACAAATTTGTTTTGTTTTTTTCTTTGTATTTTCTTTTAGCAGATCTAATGTGTTATATTCTACTACATTAATTTCACATTCACAGACTTCAAGGTGTTTCCTTTCAAATGGTATCAAGAGTATGCATATCCTTGCTTCAATGCCGGAGCTATAGGCAGTTAGATTTGGGTATGTCATTTTAGGCGAAAATGTAAAAAAAGGGGTGGATCTTTAAGATGTTTTAAACAGTAAAACATAGCATGACTATTTAATTTCCTCACTTTTGAGACTAAGTCTCAACCTAATTTCCACTGGGATTCTCTGCCTCTAACCCCATTACAGGGCTGAGTCACTGGCTTACTGGTGCTCTTTCATGCCGTCCCTAGGAGGGGTGCGTCACTTGAGTGGGTTGAGTCACTGATGTGATCTTCCTGTCTGGATTGGCGCCCCCCCTTGGGTTGTGCCGTCGCGGAGATCTTTGTAGGCTTTACTCGGCCTTGTCTCAGGATGGTAAGTTGGTGGTTGAAGTTATCCCTCTAGTGGTGTGGGGGCTGTGCTTTGGCAAAGTGGGTGGGGTTATATCCTTCCTGTTTGGCCCTGTCCAGGGGTATCATCGGATGGGGCCACAGTGTCTCCTGACCCCTCCCGTCTCAGCCTCCAGTATTTATGCTGCAGTAGTTTGTGTCAGGGGCTAGGGTCAGTTTGTTATATCTGGAGTACTTCTCTTGTCTTATCCGGTGTCCTGTGTGAATTTAAGTATGCTCTCCCTAATTCTCTCTTTCTCTCTCTCTCTCTCTGAGGACCTGAGCCCTAGGACCATGCCTCAGGACTACCTGGGATGATGACTCCTTGCTGTCCCCAGTCCTTTGATGTAAATAAATTTGATTAATAGAAAATGACTTACAAGCATTTTCATTAAACTAGCATTAACATGAGGAAAAAGAGGGTAGAGGAAAGACTCTTACACATATTACATTACAATTGTAAGCAACCTCTGTTTTAACTAGAGGTTGACCAATTAGGGCCGATTTCAAGTTTTCATAACAATCGGAAATCGGTATTTTTGAACACCGATTTGGCCAAATGTATTTTTTAAAATTTTGTACACCTTTATTTATCCTATATTTAACGAGGCAAGTCAGTTAAGAACACATTCTTATTTTCAATGACGGCCTTGGAACGGTGGGTTAACTGCCTTGTTCAGGGGCAGAATGACAGATTTTTACCTTGTCAGCTCCGGGATTCAATCTTGCAACCTTACGGTTCACTAGTCCAACGCTCTAACCACCTGATTACATTGCACTTCACGAGGAGACTGCCTGTTACGCAAATGCAGTAAGAAGCCACAGTAAGTTGTTAGCTAGCATTTAACATATCTTATAAAAACAGTCAATTCATCATAATCATTATTTAACTACACATGGTTGATGATATTACTAGTTTATCTAGCGTGTCCTGCGTTGCATATAATCGATGTGGTGCGTATTCGCGAAAAAGGACTATCTTACTCCAATGTGTACCTAACCATAAACATCAATGCCTTTCTTAAAATCAATACACAAGTATATATTTTTAAACCTGCATATTTAGTTAATATTGCCTGCTAACCTGGCTTGTTGCGAACTCTGTGAAGACTATTTCTTCCTAACAAAGACAGCCAACTTCGCCAAACGTGGGATGATTGAACAAAAGCGCATTTGTGAAAAAAGCACAATGGTTGCACGACTGTGCCTAACCATAAACATCAATGCCTTTCTTAAAATCAATACACAGAAGTATATATTTTTAAACCTGCATATTTTGCCAAAATAAATCCAGGTTAGCAGGCAATAATAACCAGGTGAAATTGTGTCACTTCTCTTGCGATCATTGCACGCAGAGTCAGTGAATATGCAACAGTTTGAGTTGCCTAATTGCCAGAATTTTACATAATTATGACATAACATTGAAGGTTGTGCAATGTAACAGGAATATTTAGACTTATGGATGCCACCCATTAGATAAAATACAGAACAGTTCCGTATTTCACTGAAAGAATAAACGTCTTGTTTTCGAGATGATAGTTTCCAGATTCGACCATATTAATGACCTAATGCTCGTATTTGTGTGTGTTATTATGTTATAATTAAGTCTATGATTTGATAAAGCAGTCTGACTGAGCGATGGTAGGCACTAGCAGGCTCGTAAGCATTCATTCAAACAGCACTTTTGTGCGTTTTGCCAGCAGCTTGTCGCTGTGCTTCAAGCATCAAGCTGTTTATGACTTCAAGCCTATCAACTCCCGAGATTAGGCTGGTGTAACCGATCTGAAATGGCTAGCTAGTTAGCGGGGTGCACGCTAATAGCGTTTCAAACGTCACTCGCTCTGAGACTTGGAGTGGTTGTTCCCCTTGCTCTGCAAGGGCCACAGCTTTTGTGGAGCAATGGGTAACGCTACTTCAAGGGTGGCTGTTGTCGATGTTGGTTCGAGCCCAGGTAGGGGCGAGGAGAGGGACGGAAGCTATACTGTTACACTGGCAATACTAAAGTGCCTATAAGAACATCCAATAGTCATAGGTATATGAAATACAAATCGTATAGAGAGAAATTGTCCTATATATCCTATAATAACTACAACCTAAAACTTCTTCCTGTTAAAAGGAACCACCAGCTTTCATATGTTCTCATGTTCTGAGCAAGGAATTTAAACGTTAGCTTTCTTACATGGCACATATTGCACTTTTACTTTCTTCTCCAATACTTTGTTTTTGCATTATTTAAACCAAATTGAACATGTTTCATTTTATTTGAGGCTAAATAAATTTTATTGATGTATTAAGTTAATATAAGTGTTAATTCAGTATTGTTGTAATTGTCATTATTACAAAAAAAAGAATAATAATTTAAAGAAAATTGGCCGATTATCGGCTTTTTTGGTCCTCCAATAATCGGTATCAGCTTTGAAAAATCATAATCGGTAGACCTCAAGTTTCAACACTTCACATTAGGGCTGCACGATATATCGGTGAACATATCGGAAATCAACCGATATTAGCTAAAAATGCCAAAATCAGTATTGGCCCGATGTCTAGTTTAACACCGATGTCAGCTACCATGCATACCTATATAATGTAAGTACATGACGTAATAACGGCACATAAATTGTTGCGCTACACGTGCAACACAGCATTCCTAACCTAGCCCACACAATGTCTGTTGTGTAGATCGAACAGTCAACAAGTCATTTGGACAGTCATTTGAAAGGTTCAGACAATTTGAGCGACACAACTCAAAGGCGAAATCCATTAAAGCTAAAATAATGGAATTCATTGCCCTTGACAATCAACTGTCCTCTGTCGTGGGTGATGTTGGCATTTGTCGACTGGTTAAGCAGCGGTACATACTACCAAGTGCGCTATTTTTCAGATGTTGCCCCCTGTTTCACAGTAATAGCGTCGCGGCATACATACTATGGAATGTCGTTTGGGTCTTTGTGTGTCAAAGATACAGTAGCACTGTCAAAGCTGTACAAAATAGTCTGCAAACAAGCAAACACCGCCACGAACGATGTGTTTACAATACCGCGTTGGTAATAAAGCACCATTGTTCGACCACAACTCCTGGGGTAGCTAGCTTTAGGTTGGTACCTAGCTAGCACCAATACAACCTGCCTGAAAATAATTTCATTATTCTTTGAAATTATTTAGGAATCCTTGTGAGTAAGTATTACCTAGGTTGCCACTTGTTGTTCGCCTATTGAAATTGAACTTCAGTTCTTGAAAAAAAATAGCTAGTCAGCTACTTAACCCTGTTGCCCAAAGAAAACAATCAGCCAGCCAGCCAGCTTCATCTGGGTAGTGATACCCGACCGGATATGGTTATGGTTGTTGTGAAGCTAGCCACAATAAGGATTAGGCACAACAGTGGAATTTGCGGTTTCTTTCAAAATAAGTGTCATTGACAGTGATGCAAATGAATACAAATAGTAGAATTATGCCATACTTTATTTTGAAGGCCAACCGCAAAGACCACTATTGTGGTTAATCCTTATTGTGGCTAGCTTCACATAGATGGTGCGACCACCATTAATCAAATAAGAACTGTCTTATAAATTAGAGTTATTTTAGATGACACCTAGCTATATAGTTAGCTAGTCAACTATAGCTACTGAAACAGATTGTCGTGTTATTTGACATGTATCTTTTTTGACATGCAAAGGTCCAAACGGCGTTCCATAGAAATCCTGGTTGAGAATGCAACGACTGAACAAATGAACAACGAAACAGCACAGCAAGTAAGTGAAAGACATAGGTTTTGATTATGTTTTGCTGGTAATGGAGACATACGTAAATGCCAACAAAATTACTTTTTGGTCAGTGTGGTGTGTGTGTAACCTTTATTTAACTAGGCAAGTCAGTTAAGAACAAATTCTTATTTACAATGACGGCCCGGATGACGCTAGGCAAATTGTGAGCCGCCGTATGGTATTCCCAATCACGGCCAGATGAGATACAGCCTGGATTCGAACCAGGGACTGTAGTGACTCCTCTTGCACTGAGATGCGGTGCCATAGGCCGCTGCGTCTGTGTGTGTGTTAACTATATAACGTTAATAGAATGCTTAAGGCCGCTAAAATTTTAAACAACGGGTATCGATATTAAGTCTTGTCCATGTTCCTACCAGTACAACAAGCAGCATGAAATACGTTTTGACCAGATCTCTCTCCATGCGGACTCATGTCGCACTCCTGAGAGACAAAGCATGAAAGAAAAGGCAGTTGATAGATTTGACTGGTTGCTGTGTACAGGTTGCTCGGAAGCACAAGGTCGGAAGTGAACGCCATTTCTTCAGCCGGTTAGGGTGGTTAAGGTTCACACTGTTCTTGACTATTAATTTATCCCTTCCATGCATCTAAACACCATCTGTGGTCAACTTCGCCATGACCTCTAAAGAGGACAAACCAAAACAAAAGTTAAGCCATTTTTTATTCAGAAAACTACCGTATGACAAATTATAACCTTCCCAATTTTCTTAATACAACATTCCTAAAACAAATGTCAAAGAGAATAAGAATACACAGTCTAAACCATTTTCCCCAAATTGGCTAATACTAACCTTATCAGCTTGGCGATCTCACTGAAAGTTACAGGGTCAGGGAGTCAGAGGGACAATCCTTAGGGAGACATTCTGACAATACAGCAGACGCAATCTGATGAGATTTGCTATGGAAGCAAGGCAACAGCAATACACTTCTTCATATTAAACTAGAGGTGGGAAATTTTTTTATTCCTTTCATAGGCAGACATATGAAGAAAAACATTTGCATATTTACCAAAGGCTACCTGTTAAATCAAAAATTAACAAATTAGAATAACAAATCAAATTTGAACTCTTCATAACTCCATAAGGAAATAATTGTATCCTATAAGGTAATGGTAAAATAGACTAGAGACAGGTGTCCCTCATTCAGGGCAGCACATTCTCGTGTTCCGAATCACACATAGGACTATTGCTAAATGATAAACTTCTGCCTAATTATTAGTGTTTACATAGCCAATTTAAATCTCACCCAATGTCTTCAGTCTTTCTAGTGAGGGTGATCAGGCCTCACCAAGAAGTCAGAACAAAGGTCATAGGTCAATCAGCCCTATTAAGTATTTTCTTTCCCTGTTCTTCCAAACCCATTTAAAACATTTCAAATAGTTCCATCATTCTGCTTACCTGGTTTTACAGGTAAAAAAGACCCCACATAATAAATCAAACAGGGTACTAACACCACTTAACATATTCATAACGGGTGAGTTGTGTGTGTGTGTGTGTGTGTGTGGTGAAAGGAAGGGCAAAAACAAAGAAACCAATGGCCAGGCCTTACTTATTTAGGAGCTCCCTTTACGGCCAATTATGTATACCTTTATACTTATAAAACTGCAGAATTTCACTAACTGTTCAAAGGGATAGAAAATTAACATTTCGTTAGTTTTCACTTCGCTCAATCTCAATCAGTCCAAACAATTACATTTTGAAATTCTTACTGTCCAATTAACTTCCCATTTCCTTTTGTTACCTTCACTAGTCTACATCTGTTTCCTTTAACTCAGAAGCCCTCTCAATCACCATCATACTCTACCTCTGTCTTTCCGTCTAACGTTTACTTTACCAGGTGAATAAAACGTTTTAAATTACAGTCAAAACAAACATGATAACTTCTGTTCACAGGAAGGCCACTTTACTTACTCGTGACCCATCATCCCTTTCGTCAATTCTGTGAACCTATTTTAGAATAAAACGGAATAAAGTGTCTCACGAGATTAAAACCCCTAGGGTTTTCCTGAGTCTACGAGGAGTGTTTGGTCATGCAAAAGAATGCATTGTTCCTACTCAATCACATGTAATGTTCTTCGTGACATCAAAACCACCAAGTATGTTATCTCTTGTTTCACTGGTTGTACCATATGATGCCTTGTGACCCTGCACTATCAAATAGTGATGTCTGGCATATGAGTTTCTTTGTCTTTTTACACCAATAACAAGTCACTACATACTGTATCAACACAGAACCCTCAAATGTAACCCTTTAGTGATTGTTTAAAACTTCTTCGGGATCGGTGGGTCCTCCAAGTGATGGTTGAGCTAACGTAGGCTAATGCGATTAGCATGAGGTTGTAAGTAACAATAATATTTCCCAGGACATAGACATATCTGATATCAGCAGAAAGCTTAAATGCTTGTTAAAGAAATGTCTCGTTATATGCTCGTGTTTTTTCTAACCTGATACAAACTTGTCTTTGTGGGACTTAAGACCAAAGGTCCGTTTGGGTGCGACTGCAGCATGTGACATGTGGGTTTACTATCTACAGAAACTCACATGTATGGACACTTGCAGAAAGGAGCACATTATAATGTTTGCTGTTGTGAATGCAGTTAGCACAAGGTTGATAGCCGGACGGCTCAACCATCTATCTTAAAGCTGCACAGACAACTAATGGCCTTTCACACACTATCTGCTGACTGCCATGCATACAAAAAAAAAAAGTACTTCTCTATAAAAGCTGAGAACCGACACTGTTCATTGAGCTTTCAACTATGCACTGTTGAGTGGATGGTTGATTCTCATATTTTGCAAATCTTATAATAAAAAGTGTTGTTTCAAAGAATCTGCAGTTTCTCTCTTCCTATAGAATTGCTACCACAACATCCATGGCCACATTTTAAGGTTACTGTAACTATACATTTATTCTAATGTAATCACAAAGCATGCATGTTCAAGATAGCATGCATGTCATAGTAGGTCGGTGGAGAACTTCAACATTGCTGTAATAATCTGTGCAGAATCTCAAACAGCATTGATCACTTGCATCATGTACTTTTAATGTAATCCAGGTCATTTAGTTATGCTATTAATGAAGCACCATGATAACACATTACTCTGTTGTATAAATAAACAATATCTGACGTCGTGTTCCAATTTGAACATTGCTGTGCTTTTAAAATGGTTGAAAGCGCATTGATAGACATTTGGGTAAGAACTAAACCAAAAATCAGACATAGTTTTTCCATTGGAGTTTGGATGTGCTTTTAGATGGTTGAAAGCATAGTGATAATACAACACTTTTTTGAGTGGGTGAATATAGGTTGTAATCTCATTGATCAATGTCTCTATCCACACCTGGATTCTGCACATTACAGAATTATGAAAATAATAAACTGTCAAATTGGTTGTTGATTATTGCTAGACAACCATTTTCAGGTCTTGGTATTGATTTTCATGTACATTTTAGTCAAAACTATAACTCAGCCACTCAGGAACATTCATTGGCTTCTTAGTTAGCACTTACTTTAGTGCCTTGTTACAAACAGGATTCATGTTTTGGAACATTGTTCATCTGTACAGGTTCCTTAGTATCCCACTGTCAATTAGGTTAGTATTGTGGAGTAACTACAATGTTGTTGATCCATCCTCAGTTCTCTCTTATCACAGCCATTTTAAAGTCACCATTGGCCTCATGGTGAAATCCCAGAGCGGTTTCCTTCCTCTGCGGCAACTAAGTCAGGAAGGACGCCTGTATCTTTGTTGTGACTTGGGTGTATTGGTACACCCTCCAAAGTGTATTTTAATAACTTCACCACGCTCAAAATTATATTCAATGTCTGCTTTGTTTTACCCATCTACCAATAGGTGCCCTTCTCTGCAAGGCATTAGAAAACCTCCCTGGTCTGTTGTTCAATTTGTGTTTGAAAGTCACTGATTGACTGTACCCCACACAAAACTACCTGTGGGGTACAGAACTTAAATAGTCATTAAAAATAATGTTAAACACTTATTGCACACAGTGAGTCCATGCAACTTGTTAAGAAAATGTTTACTCTTGAACTTATTTAGGCTTGCCCTAACAAAAGGGTTGAATACTTACTGACTCAAGACATTTCAGCTTTTCATTTTTAATTAATTTGTATACATTTCTAAATATAAGATTCCACTTTGACATTAAGGGGTATTATGTGAAAGGCAAGTGACAACAAATATTAATTTAATCCATTTTAAATTGAAGCTGTAAAAGGTCAAGGGGTATGAATACTATCTGAAGGCACTGTACATTAACATGTAAACTTTTGAACTGAAACATTTTATTGCCTTGCAATATAACTTTCAAAAAATATAATTCAAGAAATAAAGTTGAGTTATTAACCTGACTTGATACGAGACTGTCCCTTGTAGCAAGAAATTGTTCAACATAGTGTTTGTTGAAGACAACACATACTAAAATGGCTACTACACATTTTCTTTATCTAAATGCGCAGGGTTGACTATTTCTTTGTACATTTGATTAAATAACATTTATGACTGATTAAGTTGTAAATAGGTTGTTCAAATAAAACTTTGGAGCTGTCAACAGTCAAACATGAAAACCATTTCACAATACAATTAGGAGGAAAAGCATGTCAAAAATGTCTCAAAACACCTGCTGTACCCCATTTTCACAGAAAGTGTTAGACAAGCTATGCCATGTTTTATTTGTTCCATCTCGTCTGAGACAACATTAAACTTGCGTGTGGATCCCCAGGGTATGGGGGTACCCCATATTGAGACACCGGACTCTCTCCTATGTGAGTTCTCTGATGTGACTTCATACTGGAGCGCTGGGTGAAGCATTTCCCACACTGTGAGCACTTGTAGGGCTTCTCCCCGCTGTGGACCACAGCATGTCTGATCAGGTTGTACTGCTTGGGGAAACTCCTGCCACACTGTTCGCAGGTGTATGGTTTCTCTCCTGTGGTGCCGCCCGACCTCCACTGAGTCCTCATTCTCTTCACCATGTTAAAACTACTGCGACTCAGGCTGTATCCAGAGAAGGTGGAGGTGGTGGCCATGTTTGACCCTGTCATGCACTCACTCATTCTCACTGTTGCTTCTGAAGCCCTGTGCTGATGCTGCCTTGGCTGTAGAGCTAAACTATTTCCATCATTATTAGAGTTCAGTGTCTCGCTGCTCTGTCCTTCTGGCATCTGTTGTCTAGTCTCATCAGCCAATGTCCTGACATGTTTTTTCATGTGTGCTGCTGCACTGAACATGTTAGCATGTGGTTTCCCTATAGAGTGAAGGGATGGCCCTCCATCATCTATCATAGTAGGTAGGGATGGCAGCCCACTATGAGATGGGAAAATTGAGATATTCTGAGAGTACTCCTCTATGGCATGAAAGGAGAAATCTGGGTGGCCATCAGGGTCAGTGTCTCTATCTGGATCCACAGAGGTCCACAGCTGCCCATCAGTCTCATCCATGACAAACTGGTCAGGTCCTTCCAGGGCCGTGGTCTGATCCACCTCCCTTTTCTCATCCTTCACCATCACTTGCTCTAGCGAGTCCTCATCCTCGGCTGGCTGGTGCTGCTCTGTGCTAAACACCTCTGTAGATGTGCGCCGGGGTGTGCCTGGTTCCTTTGGACCATCAGAATTGGGGTAATGTTCCACTGAGTCTTCAGGAGATATGTTGGGTTGTGTGATGAAGTCCTCATCAAAATGCCGTTGCTCAAAGGATGGTGGTTGCCCAGGCTTGGAACCAGACTCTATAAAGATTTGGGACAAACATAAAATAAACATCACAAACGGTTGCAAAACATGGATGTTTTAGAATTGACTGAGTATGTATGTGCACTCCATATGCCAGAACATAAAACACCAATGTAGCAACTTGGAACGTGCATACCACCACATCCACACTTTCACAGACAAAGCACTTATGGTTGCACCCACCCTCTCCAGTGATCATGAGTTCTTCCTGAGGGTCAGTCTTCCACAAATCCTCTGCTGTCTCTTCATCTTTGATCAGTATGGGTTCATTCTCTGCTCTCTGCTCCACATCTGTAGGCTGTAACAAGGGGCTGAGGTTATCATTCTGGACACACCATATTTAACACTTCTCATTCCCATGAATCACACAAAAGCTGATATTCCAATAACAGAATTGATCTAAGAGGTCAGGTCTCTGTAATTGTAAAAGGTGATGCGTCACACCTGGGGTTGAGAGTCCTCTTCAACAGCCATCTCTCCATCTCTCCACTGTGATTTACTCTTCTGCTTGTTCAAAACAATCTTGACTGGATATGAAGATCCCTCTGATGCCATGGGGTAAAGAACTGCAAAATAATTGTATTCAGTCAAATATTATGGCTATTTTCACACACACACACACACACACACTTGGGTTTTGCATGTGCCACGAATTTATCATTAATAATTGCCAGAAGATTCCGACCCTACGTTACGCTTGTTTACACCGAGCTGCACTGGGGACAGAAAGCATAACTGTGCAGATCAAGACACTACGGGGCCAGTATGAGACATGGCTCAGAAAACTTACCTCAATCCAGGGATGAGAAATTAGTTTAGGGCTGACCCCATTTATAAAACTGGTCGATTGTTTGGTCGACAGGCTGCTGGCCAAGCCTTCTTTAGTCAAACAGTAGCAAAAAATATATAAATAATCATGGTTTACAAGACACCGGTCTGATTTGTGCCTGTCTGAGTGGACTGATCCATTGTGGAGGCCATGGGTTGGCACAGTCCATCACCCTAAGACATGCTACTGAAATTGTATATGGTTATATTACACAAGAAAAATTGTGCAACACTAAAAAAAAAAAATAATAATATTGGTTTATAACAAACACTTTCTCCCACGTTGGATAGAGGTCCCTGTCCGCGGTTCTGAATCAGCGCGAGTTTAATTGGCGCATTTCCCTAGACCATGTTGCTATGTGTATAATAGCAAAGTTAGCCAGCATATTGGTGTTGAGAACACTGTGGCGGAGGCAGCAGTGGAGTTATGAGATGAGAAAACAGCCCTGGACTTAATAGTCTAAGACAAGTGAGGAGAGGAAACAAACTAAATTTATGGCTTGGCGATGTGGCCAAAATATCATAACACAGCATTACATTTTTTATTAGGCAAATGTATCATATGATTTGTACGGTATGATGGTATATTTTTTTTAAATAAAAGTCAAAAATGTGCTTCATGGGTTGTGTGTGGCCGATAGAATAGTGGGCACTTTGAATACAGTGTTTGACATGACAAATGAAAATGCGAGGGAGGAGTTATTGTGAAGTGCTAAAAAGTATTTCCTAGGGGACCCTATAATCTTTGGCTACATTGAATGTTTTCCTTTAGCTACTTCTTGTAGCTAACATTCTTGCTTCGCGTATTCATGTTTGATTTAGAAGATACTGTTGCACAAAAGAAAAAAAACATGCAGATGTACAGAACCGGTCAAAAGTATGGACACCTACTCATTCAAGGGTTTCTTTATTTGTACTATTATCTACATGGTAGAATAATAGTGAAGACATCAAAATGATGAAATAACATATGGAATCATGTAGCAACGAAAAGTGTTAAATGAAAATATATTTCATATGAGATTCTTCAAAGTAGCCACTCTGCCAAGATGACAGCTTTGCACACTCTTGGAATTCTCTCAACTACCTTCATGAGGTAGTCACCTGGAATGCTTTTCCAACAGTCTTGAAGGAGTTCCCATATGCTGAGCACTCGTTGGCTCCTTTCTCTTCACTCTGTGGTACAACTCATCCTAAAACCTCTCAATTGCGTTGAGGTTGGGTGAATGTGGAGGCCAGGTGATCTGATGCAGCACTCCATCCCTCTCCTTCTTGGTCAATTAGCCCTTACACAGCCTGTGTTGGTTCACTGTCCTGTCATTGTCCCGTTTGCGCATAGTGAGACAGGCTTATCGCTGCAGAATGCTGTGGTAGCCATGCTGGTTAAGTGTGCCTTGAATTCTAAATAAATCACTGACATTGTCACCAGCAAAGCACCCCCACACCACCTCCATGCTTCACGGTGGGAACCACACATGCAGAGATCAGCCATTCACCTACTCTGTGTCTCACAAAGACACGGCGGTTGGTACCAAAAATCTCAAATTTGGACTCAGGCCAAAAGACAGATTTCCACAGGGTCTAATGTCCATTGCTCATGTTTCTTGGCCCAAGCAAGTCTCTTCATCTTATTGGTGTCCTGTTGAGATGTGTATGTTACTTGAACTCTGAGGCATTTATTTTGGCCTGCAATCTGAGGTGCAGACAATTGCCCATTTCTGAGGCTGGAAACTCAGATGAACTTTTCCTCTGCAGCAGATTTAACTATGGGTCTTCCATTCTTGTGGCATGGGTGCCTCGTCGACTGTGCTTCGTGTGGATTCTGGTGGGCGGACCGAAGGGGTGCCGTCGACGCGGCGGGACGAGGAATCTGGGGCTCAGGATATAAACAAACATGGCGGTGCCCAGTTCCCGGCTGCATCCGTATCTGTTAAGACCCAGAAGTATTCCGGTAAGGCGGATTTTCAGGCTCAGTTTGAACTGTTAGCTCATTTTAGGGGGTGGTCGAATGAGGATAGGGCACTGCAGTTGGCTTTATGCTTCACTGATGATGCTCTGGCCTGTTTGATATTGATTAGCCCCGAGGACAGACGTTATTATGGTGCTTTAGTGGGAACACTGAGGAGGTGCTATGGACAGTGTGTACAGCCCGGGCTACTGCGCTCCGAACTGAGTAATAGACGCAGGAGGAGCCCACCGGCAGACGGAGAAGCAAGGCTCCACTTCCCCCAGAAGCAGACGAGGGCAAGCAGATGGAGCCCGTTGTTGTGCTGGGCCGGACCTGTGTTGGGGACTTTTGTCATATTCCTGTCACTGTGGAGGGGGTGCCCTGCTCCGCCCTGGTGGACACTGGTTCCACAGTAACCCTGGTGAGGCCAGATATTTGTGCCAGGTTGGACTCAGTGTGAGCCCACAACTGTGCAACTCTGCACAGTCACAGATGAGCTGGCACCCATGAAAGGGAAGGGAATAATGACTGACAGTAGGGGGCAGGACTGTGCGTCATCCTGTGTGGGTGGCGGCTGTGCAGGACCCTTGTATCCTAGGGTTGGACTTTCTTAGGAGCACAGGCTGCCAATTAGACTTAAATGGGGGCACACTGAGCTTCCAGGGAGTGCCGGCAGTCACCATGCTAGAGCTGGCTACCCGGCCAAACTGAGCAATCGGGGGACATGGGCCTTGGTCAGAGAGGTGACCAAGAACCCGATGGTCACTCAGCCAGCTCCAGAGTTATTCTGTGGAGATGGGAGAACCTTCCAGAAGGACAACCATATTTGCCGTGCTCCACCAATCAAGCCTTCAATTAAGGTAGTGGCCAGACGGAAGCCATTCTTCAGTTAAATGCATGACCGCCTGCTTGGAGTTTGCCAAAAGGCACCTAAAGACTCTCAGACCATGAGAAACTGCATTATCTGGTTTGATGAAACCAAGATTGAACTCTTTGGCCTGAATGCCAACGTCACATCTGGAGGACACCTGGCACCATCTCTACAGTGAAGCATGGTGGTGGCAGCACCTTGCTGTGGGGATGTTTTTCCAGTGGCAGGGACTGAGGGAAAGATAAACGGAGGAAAGTAGAGGCGGATCCTTGACAAAAACCTGCTCCAGGGCGCTCAGGACTTCAGACTGGGGCGACGGTTCACTTTCCAACAGGACAAGAACCTTAAGCACACAAGTCTCAATGTCCTTCAGTGGCCCAGCCAGAGCCCAGACTTGAAACCAACCAATTTCTAATACATTTGCAAAATTCCTAAACCTGTTTTTGCTTTGCCATTATTATGGGGTATTGTGTAGATTGAGGGGTGAAAAACTAATTCATTTTGGAATAAGGCTGTAATATCTACAGAAATAAGACTGTGCCTGCTTGTGTTGCCTGTGAGTTTGTTTAATAGCCTACTGATTCCGTGAGCACCAAGCCTCACACAACCACGTCAGAAACAATTTCACAAATTCGGCTGTTTGTTAATATTTGCTATGCTGTAAAGGTTTTAGAATTGTTCATTAGAACAGCCTCTGTTATTACTTACTTAATAATTAAGTGTTTACACTGTTCCAACTGGTCATAAGTGTATTTATAATAAACCCTCTTTCTTTACCTCATTGTTTATTACTACTATCATTAAGTAGTGCCATTGGTAGGCTTAGTATGTATATAAGCCTTGTATAACCACCAAGCTGTAGGCCTAAGAGCACATCCTGTTTAGTCCTAATACTAACTTACTTAGACCTATCAATACTTATATAGGCTACAGTATCAATCAATAATTTGTTCATGTCATTCCTTAGTTGAAATGCAAATCAACCATTTAAGCCCCAATTAGTAGAGAATTATTTATTTCAGCTTTTATTTTTCATCACATTCCCCGTGGGTCAGAAGTTTACATACACTCAATTAGTATTTGGTAGCATTGCCTTACATTTTTTAACTTGGGTCAAACGTTTTGGGTAGCCTTCCACAAGCTTCCCACAATAAGTTTGGTGAGTTTTGGCCCATTCCTCCTGACAGAGCTGGTGGAACCGAGTCAGGTTTGTAGGCCTCCTTGCTCACACACGCCTTTTCAGTTCTGCCCACAGATTTTCTATGAGATTGAGGTCAGGGCATTGTGATGGCCACTCCAATACCTTGACTTTGTCCTTTTTTGAAAGTATGCTTGGGGGCCATTGTCCATTTGGAAGACCCATTTGCGACCAAGCTTTAACTTCCTGACTGATGTCTTTAGATGTTGTTTCAATATATCCATATAATTTTCCTACCTCATGATTCCATCTATTTTGTGAAGAGCACCAGTCCCTTCTGCAGCAAAGCACCCCCACAACATGATGCTGCCACCCCTGTGCTTCACGGTTGGGATGGTGTTCTTCGGCTTGCAAGCCTCCCCCTTTTCCCTCCAAACATGACAATGGTCATTATGGCCAAACTGTTCTATTTTTGTTTCATCAGACCAGAGGACATTTCTCCAAAAAGTACAATCTTTGTCCCCATGTGAAGTTGCAAACCATAGTCTGCCTTTTTATGGCGGTTTTGGAGCAGTGGCTTCTTCCTTGCTGAGCGGCCTTTCAGGTTATGTCGATATAGGACTCGTTTTACTGTGGATATAGATACTTTGTACCGGTTTCCTCCAGCATCTTCACAAAGGTTCTTTGCTGTTCTGGGATTCATTTGCACTTTTTGCACCAAAATACCTTCAACTCTAGGAGACAGAACGCATCTCCTCCCCGAGCGGTATGACGGCTGCGTGGTCCCATGGTGTTTATACTTGCGTACTATCGTTTTTACAGATGAACGTGGTACCTTCAGGCATTTTGAAATTGCACCCAAGGATGAACCAGACTTGTAGACCGCCACAATTTTTTTTTCTGAGGTCTTGGCTGATTTCCCCATGATGTCAAGCAAAGAGGCATTGAGTTTGAAGGTAGGTCTTGAAATACATCCACAGGTACACCTCCAATTGACTCAGGCTAATTGACATAATTTATCAGAAGCTTCAAATGGCATGACATTTTCTGGCATTTTCCAAGCTATTTAAAGGCACAGTCAACCAAGTGTATGTAAACTTCTGACCCACTGGAATTGTGATAGTGAAATAATGTCTGTAAATAATTGGGAAAATTACTTGTGTCATACTTTGTGCATATGTCCTAACCGACTTGTCAAAATTATAGTTTGTTAACAAGAAATTTGTGGAGTGGTTAAAAAACAAGTTAATGACTCCAACCTATGTCACGTCAACAAAACATAGGATGTCTAAATAGGGTAAAATACACATTTAAAATGAGCAATTAATTATTGTACTTCAGAGGAGCATCCATAGTTTTGGGATTGTTTGATTAAGTGATAATGCACAAGAAGCCGGTCTTTGGAGGAGAAATTGGTATGGGTGTTAGGCCAGAGATGAAGTCTATGGCCACCAATAACCTTCCAAACACAGACACCATTTGGAGTACAACACATTTCTCATCCCTGGATTTACATGTTTTCCGAGCTGTATCTTGTGCTGGCCCCAAAGTGTCTTGCTCTACACAGACATGCTGTCCAACCCCAGTGCAAACAAGGGTAATGGTAGGGTTGCAATTTTCTGTCAACACAAATAAAGGTATAGGCTTGCTTCCCAAACAAAACAGTTTGGCAGAGTTCGTACATCTTATGACATTGACTTTGTTTGTTTTGCACATTTTTTTCCGGGGGCAAGCTGAAGTTCGGAGCCAACGTTTACGCCCCTTCGTCGTTGATTGGTCAACTGTAGGGATTCGTCAAAGTATGTCATTCAACGACAGAAGACTCGATTTCATGTCTTTTCAGGGTCTTTTACTCAGTTATAAGGAATTCTTATCACTTTACAAGGTTCATGTAACACCTAAAGATTTTGCAATTGTCTTAAATAATATATCCCATTTAGCAGACGCTTTTGTCCAAAGCGACTTACAAGTCGGCTGGGGCCACTACTTTTGCATATGGGTGGCCCCAGTGGGAAACGAACCCACGACGCTTGGCGTTGCAAGCGCCATGCTCTACCGACTGAGCCACACACACAAATGCCATTCCCTCAGGTGTTGCTTTATTATTCAGGAAGGTGTCAAGACCTGATCCTCAGAGCCTACCTTCCATTAACCCTGTTGACTCATAAGTAGGAAAGATTTGTTTCTCTTTTGGTCCATTCAACAACAGAGCGATACAAACCTTGTTTCAGCAGGATATCTATCTATACCTTATGCAATGCCTTATTGGAACATTTTTATTGATAATATTTGTTGGAAAAAAAGTGTGGATGTTGCCACACATTCCTACATGTTCACTAAATTAAGGAAGTTTACTTTAAAACATTTCATAAATAATATCCTGCCAACCACTATGTGAAGAAGTTTAAGGAAAACAAACTCAAATTGTACCTTTTGTATTGACCACCCAGAAACAGTGTTGCATCTTTTTTGGCATTGTGTTCGTAAGGAAACTGTGGCAAGGCATCAGTAGATTTATAATTGAACACATTTATGAAGATTTTACACTATTGTGGAGAGATGTACTGCTTGGATATTTTACCAACAATAGAAATAAGTTGAAACAATATTTATATTCACAAATGAAAATGTACAAAAACCACATTCTTGCCTTAAAAATACAGTTACATTTCTTTTTGTAAGACAATTAAATACTCTAACAAAAATAGCTTTAAAAAAAAAATTATGTTATAAGTGTATGTATGTATGTCTGTCTATAAGGTCCTTGTGGAATGTGATATTGTAACCCCTAGCCCAATTGTCCTTTGTGTGTGTGTGTGTGTGCGCACACACACACACACACACACACACACACACACGTTTCCACATGTACTTCCTGTATTGATTTGTTATTTTAAAAAACTAATGTACATTTTTTTTTTCATCGAAAAATACTGTCAACATCTTAGATGTAAAATTGCGCGACAGAACTTTGGCAAAAACGTCAATATTGATTACATTTCTTCTTAGATTCATTCGGACTATTTTGAGGAAGTGTATACTGACTACGGCGTCCAAAATGGACAAACGGTACTATTGCCACTTCTTGTTTTTCAAGCGAAGGTCTTATGGGAAAACGTGAGCGCACTCGTTCGACTAGCCGAGTTTTCGAACTGAAGCATAAAACTATCATACACATCTACCTTTTTTCCTGACTTGTCCTCGTGTCTTCTTCAGCTCGCTCTCCATCATTTGACACTTCCTTTTCAGTACATCAATATCTCGCTGGCTTTGGGTAATTTCCAAACGTATAACTGCACAGCTATCATCAACACGTTTGTTAATTTCTGCTACAGCTGCTTTAGCTAAAACCTCCATAATGGATAACAACTGCGCCATGTTGTCCAGCCAAATTACAGTTTTGTATTCTCTGTGTAACGAAAAGTATACAATTTCGATGCGAATGTGCACTAAATCCGTAGATATTTATAACTGGCAACAACGTAAGTGGTAACGCTATGTGCGTCCTCAATTGCACTTCCTTTCAACGCCTGACGTACTTCTTCGATGGCGTTTAACAGCGGTTGGCATTCAATGTTAATGTTGCATTACCGCCACCAGCTGGACGGGGTATCGAATAAGATACTAAAAAAACATTGCGGTGAAGTTGGAAAACTACATCATACAAAATACAAAATGAACTAGTTCACACAGATTCCGGATATTTAACGCTAAATGACCAAACCCAGGGCATACCTGGCTAGCACATTTAAAATAATTATAATTGGAATTCACATGTTAATGTGGCACACACGAGACTGGCGTTTTCTATCAGGAGTTTGAAGCACATAATCAGTTTCACTTAATTTATTTTCAATTAAATAAGGACAAGAGAAACGAGCTGACAGTGAAGATCCTGGAACAGGCAATAACACCAATACTTGGTCACCTGGCTGTAGTGGACGAGAAAAAGCCTGTTTATCATAGTGTCTTTTCATACTCCTCTGTGAGGAAGACCGAGCTTCATTTGCGAGAGCACGGGCTTGATGTTGGCGCTCACGAAAGCAACTAACGTCATCCAACACATATTGGATACATACTCCAGATCTCCCGCACACAACTCTTGGGACAAAAACGGTTCTTTAAGGACTTTCATTGGTCCTCTCACTGTGTGACCAAACACTAGTTCAGCCGGGCAGAACCCTAGGGTCTCCTGTACAGTTTCACGAGCAGCAAACAAAACTAGAGGAACTCCCTCATCCCAATCTTTCTCAGATTCCAAACAATATTTACGTAGCATAGACTTCAGTGTCTGATGCCAATGTTCAAGCGCACCCTGAGACTCTGGGTGCAGCCCAGCCACACATTCAATTCGCGCAAACATTTCTGTATATTCATAACGTTGAATTAGCCATGAAGAAGACATAAATGAAATATTAACTATCGCGTCTAAATGGTTGTTGCAAACGCTTGTGTGTAGCCTACTGGTTACATTGGTGTCTTTTCGCACGATTTAAGAAAAACGCACGAAATTTGCTGAAATGCATTTTGTACATAAATGCACGAATTGATTGTGAGACTGTTTGCAGCTGGAGAATCTCACCAGAGAAACGCTTGGACCTTTAATTAAGGCTATTTTCTGGGAATTGTGTCGTTATTATGTGCCTGATTTTACGACTACAAACAATTGTAAATTGGGTTATTTGCGGGGTTTCTTCAGTCATTTCAATAGCATTTGGTCTATGGTATTGACTAAAGTCGGGGTTTCTGATTGTAATTCAACTATAGGTATGTTTTGCCTGGACAGATACGGCCTCCACTGTTTGCTTCAGATATAAACGTTTTAACAGCTTGCTTAGTTCAAATTGAAAGACTAATTTATTCAACATAAATAGGGAGGCGATTTCAGCTTTTATTTCTTTCATCACATTCCCAGTGGGTCAGAAGTTTACATCAACTCAATTGGTATTTGGTGGCATACCCTTTAAAATTGTTTAACTTGGTGAATTTTGGACCATTCCTCCTGACAGAGCTGGTGTAACTGAGTCAGGTTTGTAGGCCGCCTTGCTCGCACACGATTTTTCAGTTCTGACCACACATTTTCTATAGGATTGAGGTCAGGGCTTTGTGATGGCCACTCCAATAAATTGACTTTGTTGTCCTTATTAAGCCATTTTGCCACAACTTTGGAAGTATGCTTGGGGTCATTGTCCATTTGGAAGACCCATTTGCGACCAAGCTTTAACTTCCTGACTGATGTCTTGAGATGTTGCTTCAATATATCCACGTAATTTTCTTACCTCATGATTCCATCTATTTTGTGAAGAGCACCAGTCCCTTCTGCAGCAAAGCACCCCCACAACATGATGCTGCCACACCCGTGCGTCACGTTGGGATGGTGTTCTTCGGCTTGCAAGCCTCCCCCTTTTTCCTCCAAACCATAACGATGGTCATTATGGCCAAACAGTTCTATTGTTGTTTTATCAGACCAGAAGACATTTCTCCAAAAAGTACAATCTTTGTGCCCATGTGCAGTTGCAAACCATAGTCTGGCTTTTTTATGGCGGTTTTGGAGCAGTGGCCTCTTCCTTGCTGAGCTGTCTTTCAGGTTATGTCGATATAGGACTCGTTTTACTGTGGATATAGATACTATTGTACCGGTTTCCTCCAGCATCTTCACAAAGGTCCTTTGCTGTTGTTCTGGGATTGATTTGCACTTTTCGCACCAAAGTACGTTTATCTCTAGGAGACAGAACGCATCTCCTTCCTGAGAGGTATGACGTGGTCCCATGGTGTTTATACTTGTGTACTATTGTTTGTACAGATGAATGTGGTACTTTCAGGCATTTGGAAATTGCTCCCAAGGATGAACCAGACTTGTGGAAGTCTACAATTATTTTCTGAGGCCTTGACTGATTTCTTTTGATTTTCCAATGATGTCAAGAAAGAGGCACTGAGTTTGAAGGTAGGCCTTCAAATACATCTGCAAGTACACCTCCAATTGACTCAAATTATGTCAATTAGCCTATCAGAAGCTTCTAAAGCCATGACATTGTCTGGAATTTTCCAAGCTGTTTAAAGGCACAGTCAACTTAGTGTATGTGAACTTCTGAATAGAGGTCGCCCGATTAATCGGAATGGCCAATTAATTAGGGCCGATTTCCATTTGCTATGAAAACTTGGTCTTTTTTTTTACACCTTTATTTAACTAGGCAAGTCAGTTTAAGAACACATTCTTATTTTCAATGAAGGCCTAGGAACGGTGGGTTAACTGCCTTGTTCAGGGGCAAAATGACAGATTTGTTTCATCTTGTCAGCTCAGGGTTTCAATCTTGCAACTTTACAGTTAACTAGTCCAACGCTCTAACCACCTGTCTTACATTGCACTCCATGAAGAGCCTGCCTGTTACGCGAATGCAGTAAGAAGCCAAGGTAAGTTGCTAGCTAGCTTAAACTTATCTTATAAAAAACAATCCAGCAATCATAATCACTTGTTAACTACACATGGTTGATGATATTACTAGTTTATCTAGCGTGTCCTGCGTTGCATTTAATCAATGTGGTGCACATTCACGAAAAAGGACGGTCTTTGCTTCAACCATAAACATCAAGGCCTTTCTCAAAATCAATACACAAGTATATATTTTTAAACCTGCATATTTAGTTAATATTGCCTGCTAACATGCATTTATTTTAACTAGTCTCTTGCAACAGAGTCAGGGTATATGCAGCAGTTTGGGCCGCCTGGCTCATTGCGAACTGTGTGAAGACTATTTCTTCCTTACAAAGACAGCCAACTTCGCCAAACGGGGGATAATTTAACAAAAGCGCATTTGCGAAAAAAGCACAATTGTTGCACAGCTGTACCTAACCATAAACATCAATGCCTTTCTTAAAATCAATACACAGAAGTATATATTTTTAAACCTGCATATTTAGCTAAAAGAAATCCAGGATAGCAGGCACTATTAACCAGGTGAAATTGTCACTTCTCTTGCGTTCATTGCACGCAGAGTCAGGGTATAGGCAACAATTTGGGCTGCCTGGCTCGTTGCGAACTAATTTGCCAGACTTTTACGTAATTATGACATAACATTGAAGGTTGTACAATGTAACAGCAATATTTAGATTTAGGGATGCCACCCGTTAGATAAAATACGAAACGGTTCGAAATGATAGTTTCCGGATTCGACCATATTAATGACCAAAGGCTCGTATTTCTGTGTGTTTTTATGTTATAATTAAGTCTGTGATTTGATAGAGCTGTCTGACTGAGCGATGGTAGGCAGCAGTATTGCTAATGTAACAGTATAGCTTCCGTCCCTCTCCTCGAACACATCGATAACAGCCACCCTCGAAGCATCGTTACCCATCGCCCCACAAAAGCCGCAGCCCTTGCAGAGCAAGGGGAAAACTAGTCCAAGTCTCAGAGTGACGTCACCGATTGAAACGCTATTAGCGCGCACCCCGCTAGCCATTTCACATCGGTTACACCAGCCTAATCTCGGGAGTTGATAGGCTTGAAGTCATAAACAGCTCAATGCTCCAAGCATTGCTCCACAAAAGCTGCAGCCCTTGCAGAGCAAGGGGGACTCAGAGTGAGTGACTCACCGATTGAAACGCTATTAGCGCGCACCCCGCTAGCCATTTCACATCGGTTACACCAGCCTAATCTCGGGAGTTGATAGGCTTCACAGTGGTAGACTATAGTACACAACATTACTTTATAAGG